>NW_025335349.1:19573199-19614591 GCF_004798865.1 Varanus komodoensis
TTTAATTAAGATTATTTTATATGGATTTTAACTTGTTTTATCTATGTTGTAAGCCGCCCTGAGGCTTCGGCGAATGGGGCGGCATAAAAATGTTTTAATAAATAAATAAAATAAATAAACAAACCATTGGCAACCCTATATGGCAATATGGCCACTGCCCTAAAAGGTTACCCTGAGTTACCTTATCCTCACAACAACAATCCTGTGAGGTAAGCTGGACTGAAAGTCTGACCAACTCAAGGCACCCAGGAAGCTCCATGGCAGAGTCAGCTCTAGACCCCAGATCTGAGTCCATGTCCCACACTGTTAATCCCCAAACCACACGAACTCTCTTGTAGGGCTAGTGATGTTTCCACTTTGGCTTCATTAGTCAAAAGATGATCAGATTTGCACTACAAGACCCAGCAGTAGAAAACTAACTTAATTCTTTAGATAATTCTTGAGATAATGTGAAATCATGTCCCCTCTATCTTCTTTTTGGCCCCCATTCCACCAGAAATATAGTTTGCTTCCAAGATAAGTTTGACTCAATAGTGGTTGGTGCAGAGCTGAGGGGTTGCCAATGTCATACCACTAAATCTGGCTGTGTGGTAGAAGTGACAGGAATGTGGCCAGTAAGAGAACAGGGGGCGAGATGTAAAGTGGCCACTGGAAAGGTACTGAAGGCATTACAAGTCTGAACCCCCATTCATCCCCCCCAAAACATGGTATCTTTAGGTAATTGCAATTTAATATTATGGGGTAAAGCTTAGATGCAACTCAAAATTCCACCTGGAGGTGCTATTCTACCCCTTCCTGCCAATGCTGTAATATCATGAATGTGTTGAGAATGAGCAAGATTTAGCTTTCCTAAGTACCAGCAGAAAGTGATTTCATCTTTCATTCCTTAATTAAGTACAAGTGCAGAATATAGCTATTGAAGCAGAATTAAGGCATCTAGTTTTTAAGGGGTGTGTATTTCTTGCGAGGTAAGATTGAGAGCCTTGAATTACTTATTTTTAGTGCATTTCAGATAAGGCTTTTCCTTTGTTACATTAAACACTGGATTAATAAAAAGCAAATTAAGATGTCAGCTGCAGAAGTTGTATTTCTTTTACTGATATGTGCTTTTATGTCACTGTAGTGCTCTATTGCAAATTGATAATGTAGAATTTCCTCTCTTCTTATTCCAGGCACTCGATAGATTCATGGACTGTGCCATATTAAACACAGTTAATTACTTAGCAAAGGAGCATTTGCATTTTTCAAAGCTACCTAGGCAAGCTGTGCCAAGAGAGTTCTCTCAAAATAAACATAAATATCCATGCAGAAAGAGTTTGCAAATTGTTGTTGAGTTGCTCTTCCATCCAGCAGAACAAATGAACTTAAGATGTTTGCTGGTTTTATTCTCACTATATTCGGAAGCATTCAAATTAAAATGTGATGGAACCCCACTCTCCGATCCAGACCTTACCATACAGTCTCATGTATGTTCAGCCAGAAATATGACTCATTTGTTTAGCAAGGCTTACTCCCAGGTAAGAATGGAACATGAACTATTGTCTGTCAACAGATTTGACCTAGAGGGCTCACTCTAAACACAACTTTCTTCTTGGATTCCATCTCCTCCCTCCAATGCCATTGGGTTTGGATTTGGTCCAAAACCAGATTTAGATTTGAGCCACAAGTCAAACATAACAGTGAGAGATATTACAATTCCCTTATGCTCTATCTTCGTCAATTATGTGTTAACTTATGTTCAGTCTAAAATTTCACTCTTTTTTAAAAATATGTGTGCATGCTGTGAATTTCTCTGTTGCTGTAACCATTCAAGGAAAGCTACAATTGATGCTGCTGCCAAAATCTTAGTGGCTGGCAATGGCATTCACATGGTATGTAGTCACTGAGGATCATTGTTAGAAAGGACTTATGTTTGGAAAGGAAGTGTGTGAACCAAACCGGGTATGGGGAAAGATTTTGGCAACACTTGAAAACGGTGCTGATAACCAGCATTCTTTGGTGATTTACCAGGGGCTGAGCTGAGTAAAGGTATCACCTCTCCAAAGTTAGGATCCGCATTCTCACTTGATTTGCTTGTCTGTGAAATGTCATCATGGAGCCTGAGTGAAGGAGAAAGCAACCCTAAACTTAGAGCAGAGGTGCACAACATCTTAGGCTCTAAGGGCCATATTCAGTGTTGCCACAGATTGCACATAAGTGTTCAGGGGAATGCATTTACAGCACACACAGGGATAGCCAGTGGGGAAGAAGAACTCATGGGAGTCATAATTACAAGATCACGAAAAAATGCTGAACCTTTTAAAGATCATCTAGTCCAACCTCCTGCCTACAGTAGCAACTAACATGCAAGATGCAAGCATAGTATTCCTGAAAGGGGGCCATCCAACCCTAGTGAACCTCTGTGTGCCACTGCCAAACTGCTCTAACATTTGGGACATTTTTCTAATGTTTAGCTAAAGTCTGCTTCCTTGATACTTCTAACAATTTCTTCTATCACTGTCCAGTGCTCTGGAGCAACAGAGGACAAGGGGAGTGTGTGAAGAGCCCCTGGTTTTTAATGATTTCCCAATCCAGCCATTCATCCCACAGCTTGAACTTCTTTGTTTTTCCACAACAGTATAATTGCTTATAGAAAGCAGGGGGAACCCCTTACTTTATTTTACAGAGTACGAAAGGCTCTTCATTGACATTATTGCTGCTAGAAAGAAAATTACTTATTTTATTTTACTCAGTATGAATTCAAGGCTGCAGCTTGTGCAAGCAATTTGTGATGTCTCATATAGGAAATTTATGAATGCAAATAGAGTAGATGAACTGTTATAGAAATCAAGGTCTGTTTTCCTGCAGTCAGCCTGGCAACGACATATGAAGGTTAAAACAAAACAAAACACATTATAACAGACATCAGTTGTTCCTAAGCTCAGCACCCCACAGTGAGCTCCAGTGAATCAGAACCCAAAACTGTTGGAGAACTACATTAAAATGAAAACAATAAATGTCATCAAAACTTAAGCAGTTTGGACTTAATCCTAAAAATTACCAGGTGTAGAGTGAGATGGAAACATCAACAGCTGTTTGTAGACTGACACTTGAAAATGCAGATTCTTTGCATTAAAAGTATCAGATTCTATGAAAAAAAAACATGCCAGGTTCAAAATAAGGTGCATACAGGATCCTTAAAGGACCATCCATGAGAGAGAGAGAGAGAGAGAGACAGAGAGAGACAGAGAGAATCAGGTTAGTGACTGGCAACTTTTCTGTCATGCCAAAAACATACTTGGGACTGAGAGATTGCATGGTCTAACTGTTACTCAGCTATCAGCCATGTTACTGAATAGGAATGGTCAACAACAACATTCAGTGAGGCTGTGTTGACCTACACTGCTGTGTTCCCAGGCAAGAACTCCTGAACAATAATTGTCAGCCCCAGAAGTATTGCTAGTCATTTCATAGCAGCAGGGCTATTCTTATTTTCAGAATGCTAGGATAGCCAAGTTTTAGTTGGGCTGATTGACTGTGCCGTGGAGCTCTCTTTTCATTCCCTAGAGGCAACCTATTATTTCTTTTATCTTGAGCCATTCTGGGTCCATTCTTTGAGCCTTCAAATCTTTAGTACACTCTGTACTCTCCAACTGTGCTGACAAAAGTCATCCATTCTTTCTACTTGGCTGTTCCAGCTCTCAACTCTAGGAAGAACATGGCTTCTAGATCTTCTTGACTCTTTCCACATGTTTTTGTTTGATCCATTTCATGTTTCTCCTTTCTGGTTCCCATTTTCCTATTGATCCATCTTATTGTGACACTTCCACAGAGAGATGTGTTGGCCTTGTATATTCAGAGAGAAAGCTGTTGGCCCACCCATTGATTGCAGAGCTCAGACTATCTTGTAGGAATGTAGTTTGACCTGCAGCTTGTACTTTCCATGAGTTTCTAACATTGACTCCAAGTTGGTTAATCACTGCCCAAATAATTGGGAAATGGTTATTCACCTTTTGAAATACAGGTTCCTGTTTAATCCAATGGGAATTCTAAGAAAAAAGCCCTATTCTAAGGGTCTTCCTTCAAAGTCCACCTCTTTATTTATTAATTCATGACATTTATAAGCTGCTCCGTAGCCCATGGAGCTCTCTGGGCAGTGTACAGTATAAAACAGCATAAAAATATTAATGGCAATAAAAACAGAATGCATGGAAAATATCTGGTAAATAATAGTCTTAATTTGGCACCAAAAGAAGAACAAGAATGGTGCCAAGCAAATCTCCTTGTGGAGCATGCTCCACAAATGGAGTGCAACCATAGAGAAGGTCTTTCTCCTGGCTACTCCCCTCTTTATTTATTCATTTATTTAAAGTTTTTACACACTTTGCTTCCCTTAGCAGTCATTCCTTCCATTGAAGATCTTAAGGTCCTGTCAGGAACAAGCAAAGAAAGACATTCCATTAAGTAACCTGGTCCCAAGCCATTTGGGGCTGTAAATGTCTGTGTCAGCACTTTGACTTGGACCCAAACTTCAACTGGTAACAAGTGTAGCTGAAGGAGGACTGGCATAATATGGTCTTATGGGCCAGTCCCCATTATCAGCCATGCTGTCCTATTCTGGACCAGCTGAAGTTGAACAATGAGTTTCCTCACCTTTGAGTAGGGATCCCTGATTCATGGCCATGAGAAATTTCACTAGCATCATATTTAAGCATCTCTGAAGACTCCTCAGGTGTTTTGCTTGAACAGAGATCCCAAGTTCACCTTGAAATGTTGCTTTATATGAAATCCAGTGACAAAATAGGCATGCATAAACTCCCCTAAGGAATATTTCAAGGTTTATGAAAAGAGGGTGCATAGTTTAACAAGATTAAAGCTATCTTGTGAAAGCTAGAATTGCCACTGAATGTCAGCAAAAGCTAAATTCTGAGATGAATATAATGGGGAAAGTATTTGAGAAATTCTGAGGCAAATAGGAATCTATCAGATACAGCAAACCTTCAGGTTCACCTACAAATGCTGCTTTAGTTGACAACTGGTAGCAACTCTAGCCTTCATAAGATTGCTAGGACGCATGAGCTAATTCTACAACTGCCATTTAATCCTGTCTCCATGAGTGTGCAATCCTGTGCCTTCTGATATTTCTATGGGACCATTGAATTGGTTGCAGCTGCAGCAGAATCCTTGGAGAAACACTCTGAGGTCAGAGTTTGGACTTCAGCCATGGAGGTCCCTCTGCTCTTCCTAATCTTCAGAACTGGTCTGGGGGTGGAGAGGCAAATGAGAAAGGGAGTGGCAGGGCACTGCCATCCTCTGAGGAACCTTGCCTCTCCTGGGAGGTTTCTGGGCAGGGGAGGTTTCTGGGCAGTCACATTGGATGGCTCCCTAGCTTACAATTTTCTTCCTTCAGATGAATCCAGTTTGCCTCTGTGGGACCCTTTTTAAGCTAAGTGATTTGAGGACTATTTTGTTTTACATCCCAATGCTTATTTATTGAAATGGCGTAACTGGAATGACTTAGCATTGAGGTTTAAGCCTCAGCTTCTTGAAGCAGAAGCAGAAGTCAGAACTATCGTAATGGTACTCCAGGCACCCCAGAGCACCATTACTACTACTACTACTACTACTACTACTACTATTTACCAGCACTCATAGCAAAGAACGTGAGGAGACATACGATAAGGAATATTTGTCCATGGGTTTTACCATAATTGTGTATTCATTGGCTTCTCTGGCTTTTATTTTACAACATACATATTTAAAGGCAGTTATTAAAATGATCAATTAATTTGAATTTCATTAGCATGGTGCTGACAATGCACACACAGTGAGGATGCTGGTAATTATCTCCAGAGCTTTTAAGAGAAACAGTGTGACCTGTGAAGTAGTAGTGTTTGTTGACATCGTAAGCATAATAAGAGCTTTGGACACAATGGAAGAAAACAATCTGTTGGGTTGCAGTAAACATTTCCTTTTAATTGGTTCATTTTCTTTTTCTGTTTGTTTTCTTGTGTGTTTTTTAAAAGTTGTTTATTAAATATCACACAAATAAGAACATGCTATATTAATATATAGGTGTACTACTGGAGAAATAAGAAAATTATCTCCCTCTGCACTGTCACTTTGACCTTACAAATTTAACATGCAGAGAGAGAGAGAGAGAGAGAGAGGTTGAGAGAGCACCAGCCAACAGTTTCATTAAAAAAAAACCAAAACATTCATCCAGCATTCTGGGATGACTTTCATATCTTAGGTTCACATTTTGTTTGCAATTTACACATAAGCAGATTTGAAATCTAGTCCTACTAGGACATTGGGAAATGCAAATGCCTCCATAGTTCAACCAACTACCTTTTGTAGTTTTCTGTCTCTAAATAAAACATGAGTTGTAAAAATAAGCATTTAATTTTTTAAATTAAAAATAGTTACTTGCATAAAAATTGCACAACAATGGGCCATTTGGGATGCTTTTGTTACTCTGAGGGTTCTGATTTCATCCTTTCCTTGCTCTTTTCTGAAATCACTCTTACAGCCTCAGGATAAGAACCGGCACAGTTCTTTCAATGCCAGCTGTGAGGTGAGGAAGGGGAACCAGGCACACACCCCCAGTTCTGAGGTCAGGACTCTTTTCTCACCTTTGAGCTGGGAATCTGAGAATCCTCTGGTCCCTGTAGAGGGTCCAGATTGGTCTGCTCATTTTCATCCCCCCCTCCCATACTTGCTGTGCCCATTCATCATGGAAAGACCTTTAGCTACTGGAGATCCTCAAAGTATTATGGCTGTGAATAAAGAAAGGTCCTAACCTAGAACGAAGCAAAGCATTTGGGAATAATTTATTGTGTTCTTTGAATTGTACTATGTGTGGAAAAAAACGGCTTCGATTCATGGATAAGGATGAATAAGCCAGTTTTAGTTTTCATGATACCCACATTTTATTTTTTAAGTTCATGCTCATTCTATGTATTTTTACATCCATTTTTGAAAAATGGGCTTTTTTTGCAAGCCATTTTCCTAACATATGCCTTTTTGTAGGTAGTTTTCTTTAAGATATGCAGTTTTGAATATAACTTGTATGGTATTTAATAAGAGAACTACATTGCAACAGTTGGAGATCCCAAAGGTTAAAGAGTAACTGTGTTTTGGTTTGGGGAATGAAAATCAGGATTTTTTTTTTTTTTTTGCATTAATATGACTACTAAGTAAGTTGGAGAAATCTGTAATTGACTCCAATGACTTCAAGATTATAAGATCCACAGATACTACAAGGGACCACTTTCCCTGAGACATGTAGATTTCATAGATTTTCAGACTGTTATTATTTTCCACAATTTTCTGTACATTTAATCATAGAAAAAATATGGAAAATACTAAAAACCAAAGACCCAAAATTTTCATTAGACTCAAACATGAAAGCATGCATTTTAGGAAATTCATGTATTTTGAGAGGATTCACATACTTTTGGAAGTATCATTTTGTACAACTGCAAATTTGCATATGTGAATACGAATGCATTTGCACAAAATTTGATTCTGTCAATGAGGAAATGGTGGGGCAAAAAGTACCCAGTATTCTGTGAAAGACAGAAAGAACAGATTTTACAATGCCCATAAATGCCTAATTGGAACCAAACAAAGTTATCTCTGATCTCTGTCCAGAGGTGGTCCGAATATCTTCAAAGTGCTCCAAATATTTCCACTTCAGTTTGATATTCAGACGTTGTCTAAAGCAGATGCAAACACTGTTGTTATTGTTGCTATGTGCCAGCAAGTAATCTCTGATTTATGCTGACTCTATGAATAAATGCTTTCCAAAATTTCCTGTCCTTCACAGCCCTGTGCAGGTCCTGTACACTCAAATATATGGCTTCTTTTATGAAATCAGTCCATCACATATTTTGTCTCCCTCTTCTTCTTGCCCCTTTTGACTTTCCCTTGCATGATTTCCCTTCTCATGATGTGTTCAAATGATGTCAGTTTTGTCAGTTTTGCTTTCAGGGAAAGTTCTGGTTTGATTTGATTTAGGTCCCACTAGTTTGTCTTTCTTTTGACCCAAGATATGCACAAAGCTCTTCCCCAGTGTCGTGTTTCAAATGCATCAGTTTTATTTCTCTCAGCTTTTGTAACCATCCAGCTTTTACACACAAGCACACACACACAGACACAGGGTGATCGCATATCAAACTGTGTTTATCTCGGCACTGGTCTCCAGTGAAACATCCTTACACATGGAGATCTTGTCTAGTTCCTTCACTGCTGTTTTCCCCAGTCTCAATCTTTTATTTTTTTGCCTGTAATCTTTGAATTGATGACTGGGCCAAGGTATGCACAATTTTTCACAATTTCAATGTCTTCATTGTTGACAGGAAAATTATGAAATTCTGTTGGAGTCATTATTTTTGTTTTCTTGATGTTCAGCTGCAGGCCTGCTTTCTTCTTTCACTGTCATCAGGAATCATTTCAAAACATTGCTACTTTTTGCCAGTAGAATGGTATCATCTGCATGTCTTAAATTAGTGGTGCTTGTTCTGCCAATTTTCACTCCTTCCTCTGATTCTAATCCAGCTTTCCTTATAATATGATCTGCATAGTGAGGGAGATAAAATACATCCTTGTCTGACATCTTAGTCTTCTCTTTATTTTGTTCCAACTATAGCTTCTTCTCCATGATACAGGTTACACATCGGGAAATCAAGTGCTGAGGCATACCCATGTCTTTCAAGACCATCCATAACTTCTCATGATCCAAGCAGTCAAAGGCTTTGCTGTAGTCTATAAAGCACAGACTAATCTTTTTTCTGAAATTTTTACAGGGGATGCATCTTACTCTGGTGACTCAGCATTCACCGTGCAGGCCAGCTTAGCGAGACTATTCTGGTTTGACACTCTGAACCCCCCTCTTTAGCATCTTTATAACTTTATGTTTGTGTTGTCTAAAGCAATTTGTCTATATTTTACTGGGCCATTCACCATTCCCTCTATATGCCTGTCTTAAACAAGTGCCAATTCTACCTGCTATGATTTTTTTTTCTTCTACGCACATTTATCAAGCCGTACCTTATGATAAATTATAAAACAATATGTAGCACTTCAGTCTAATGGGAAAGTGACAGGTAGGTAGGAGAAAAAAAAGTATTAATATTTTAATGTGGAAAATTAAGAAATGAAGAGGATAGCAGACAACTTATTTTGCCTTCTACTAAAGTGCACTGCACCATGGTGTAGAAGAATGTGAGCAGCTGGCCTGTGCTCCTTTTCAGTCTGCTTTGCAGATGCTTTGCAATTGATTTCGTTGATTCCATTACGACTTTTTTAATACCATTCCATAGACAAAGCTCTCTGGGTGGTTTGCAAAGATTTAAAACCATTAAGATGTATAATCATGGTATAAAAACATACTTACAAACACACATCTGTGTTGTAATCAATAATAAGAAAAATCCAGTACCTGTTAAAACCATCCTCAAGGCCACTGTCTTATGGAACTTGATTTCGACAGCCCTCCAAACAAAGGATAACTATTCAAATGTAGGACTGTCCTCTGTAAAGAGCATACACGGTCACCCCAGGGTTAGTTCATAAGTGTACCCAGCTCAAGATGATGGAGAAGTGGACACATTTCCTTGCCTTCCAGTATGCAAGGTAGCATGTCATGTGCAAGCACCAAAGGAGAGGGACACACCTTCTAATTAGTCCTTCATGCATCTGGATGTCTACATAAAGCACCATTTTCCCCAGTTGCCCATAACTACTGCAAGCATGCATTCCTAGCCTTCTGACTTTTGCCATAAAATGACATTTTCTGTTATGTCTCTGGGGCAGATCAGACACATACAGAATGAAGAGGATCATCAGGCCATGCTAGCATATGAACCCCACCCCATAATTAAGACTTGTGGCTCAATCAGATTCTTGGAAAGTCATGTCTGCTGCTCTCTTCTGAAGGGCCTTATTGCATTTGTGTTTGTTCCATGACATGTCATAAGCTTTGAAGGCTGATACAGCTCACACGTACTTGTGTAGGTGGGAGCTATGGTATATTTATCTCTATAATTTTTTATGATGAAGAGGAATGATATCTCATATATATGACAACACAAAGCATTGATTTTTGCACCCTACCATTTAGTTGTGACAATTCTCTAATTTCTTTTTCTTTGCCATAAAAATCCACATATTTTTAGAGACTATACAGAAAACTACACTCTGTTGTCAATTTCCAGTAGCCTGATCCATGCATTATTGAACCTGTAGAAGTCAAAATGCGAGGAGCGGCTTGCTGAATAACCCTGACCTAGATGTGACACACATTACATAGTCTTGTCCCTAATGTCCTTGTGAAATCTATAAGTGTCTGTGGGGAAGTTCCAGATGATTACAAGCTTAATCTCATTGCAATCCAGGATCAAAGCAGAGTGCTCGGAACAAAAAATTCAAGCTTGCAGCTGTATGTATGAAGACCCCCTTGGCTATAGTGTATGTGTTGATCTCATGGATGAGAGGAGTGGGACTACTGATGTATCCAGTCAGTAGCTGCTATTACTGTGCATGGTTTTGCTCCCTGCTAGCATGCTGAGTGTTAGCAGCATGTGAATGTGATGTCACTGCTGCCATTTCCAAGAGGGACTTTTCTATGGGTGGTGTTCTTTCAGCATCTTGATCAATGCATTTCCATGTGTAACTGTGATAGAACAGGAACAGCTTCTTAATCTGGCATGATTCTCTTGAGTTTCGCTCTTTTTTCTCTCATTGAGGACTCAGTCCTATGTCATTGTTTTCAAACATCAGGTGCTTCTGATTATTCACTGCCACACAGGACTATTACCAGCAGGGCAGGAGGACTGATAGCAATTATTTTCACCTTCCCTTCCTCCTTACTGGCATTTCTCACCAGAACATATGCTGTGCTGCCAGGGAAAGGGAGATGAGGGACTTGTAGATCTGGTGATTCCACAGCATCTTCTCTCCTTTGAAAGTTCTCCAGCACACCCTTTTCCCTTTCTCTTGACTGTAACACCCAGAGCTGCTGAGAAAGCAGCTGTGAAAATTTCTGATGGGGCTATGGGGTGCAGAGATAAATAAGGGACAAACCTGCCTAAGATTTCCCTCTTGGCAATCATAGCATTTTCTATGGGTTCAATGAGAAAATCCCAAGCTTCCTGTGACCCCCCCTCCCCCCTCCCCCAGATATCTCATGGCTGTTGCATAGCAGCTCAAGTGCTCTTAGTTTTAAAGTATTACTTTTAAATCTTTTTGGTTAGAGATTGTCAGCAATTGGGAAGTATAGAATGAACGTATGTATGAGCAAAAAAAAAAAAAAAAGTGCTCCATGTTTAGTGTTTTTCAATGACAGCCACACATAGAGCCTCTTACAGTAGCCCAAACCCCAGGTGACTAAGACTTGCACCATCAGGACCAGCCCAGACATTCCCAGGTATGGATACAGTTGGCCCACTAGGCTCAGCAAATGCACTCCTGGCCACTGCTGAAAGCTTGGTATCCAGGTTCAAAGCTGATGCCTGGAGAATGGCCAGACAGCTAACCTAAGCCTTCAAGGGAAGTATCACCCCATTCCGTCCAGCTTGACTCCCTGTTCCTTGATCTGACTTTTGACTAACCAGGAGGGCTTCTATTCTGGTGCAGGCTTTACACAATCACTACTAGCATGTATCTTTTCAGCTCCATTAAAAAGAAATGAGCACTTCTCAAAGGAGACCATAGATGAAATATGATGAGCTCCCACATCTGCTAGTTTCCCCAGACATACCAATTCCAGTGCATTTTTGTGAAGAAATGGAAAGGAAACATTCTCTTCCTCTAAGAGTCCTTGCAATAGCATCACACTGGATAGCCTCCTTTGTCTTCATTATAATGGTGGCAGTGATGGGTATTAATTGTGGGGCCATTAAGAAACGAGGAGTGATAAAGAAGATCCAAATTTAATAGCTTTGTATGTTTGCATAATAGAATGAAGTACCGTTAGGGCATTTATACATATCTTCCATCTGTATAAAAATGGTCTCCTGAAGTATCTTCTGGGGCTAATTTTTGATTTGTGAGTGGGAAACAAAGCAAGCAATTGGGAAAGAAGACTCCACAAGCAATCCAAATTAGTCAGAAAAGGGTTATTTTATATGAAGTTTACCATTCTAAAAAAGCCCCTCTGTATGTTGCAATGCTTCAATGAAGATAAATTGTAAGTGTGAAGAGATCAAGTGTAGCTTTTAAAATTGCACATAATTGCCATTAAGGTGTATGCAGATTTGATTAGAATAGAATAATGGGAGTTTATTCTTAATGAGTGTACAAAGGAAATAGAGGATCATTATCCAAATTAACCCCATTTCTTTATTCTGACCTATATGCCATAAACTGGCTCCAAAGAATTTGGATGCAATAGGCATACAATTAAGTGGATTTTCCTGAAAGATGGAAACCACAAAATATTGGCTGGCTGATATGGAAGAATACAAACAAGTGATGCAAATTAGATTTGTGTGATTCAGATAAAACCAGATACCATTTGTGGATCCAGCAAGTAATATTTTCATTTTTGCTTTACAGAACATTCAGGGTCCAGTGCAGGTTTTAAAAACCTCTCTTTCCTTCCTGCACTGCCAGTACCACTGACCAGTAGATATAGCTGACTACATTGAAAATGTCCAACCAGTAGGAAAAACCAAGGAGCAAACAGGTTTTAGATTGTCACAATCTGAGCTCATGTTCAGGGTCTTTTCTACATTGTGTCTGCTAATTTTACTTCTGATGTACCATCACTGGGAGTCTGGTTATGATCACAAATCTCACTTTCTTGCTCCTAACAGTTGGTGACTATCATCTTGCTTTGCCTCATTTCTTCTTGCCTGCCAGGTTGTTATCGTTTCCCAAGATGATGGCAGGACAGGTTATTTGCCATTTAGCAGCTGTCTTGGTTCTCAGGATATACTTTCACATCCTCTTTTCAATGGTCCTTCAGTGGTAAATGAACCTGAATGATCCTTGGTTTGTAGCTCATATCGATTTTCATGATGGGTTGGCAAATTCCACAAAGTGCAGAAGGTATAAATCATCCACATTCTGTGTGATACCTTTTGTTGATGTGTTCTTCATCTGGTTTATAGTAAGAGATGTCTGCTCTGTAATTTAAGAACTCTCTTTTTTTTATGGCAATATTCAATCCCCCCTCCCTTTATCCCAGTATCACTTATCTAATTTGAATTCACTAGTTCCAAGAATACATTTCACAGGTATGACTCTCTGAGCATGTTTGTCCAGTTCTTCTAGCTCTGAAGTGACCCAATAGCACTGTCCATAGGTGGCTTCACCCTTATTTATTCAGAATCCTCTTCCTTCACTGCACCAAATCTAACATATGCCTTCTTTTCTGATCTGTGCCTTTCTAGCTGGCTTTTCTGCTAGTGGCCAGAGACTGAGATTGACAACCTGCCAGGCTTTTTATCCTGAGATAACAAACTTTTCCATAACCAAGATGTTGGTTGCAGCAGAATGGTGGTCAGGCTTCGATTGTAATCCAGTTGAGATACAGAGTGTTTGCCACCCTCTTAGCTAGTTACAGCTCAGTAAAAACAGAACTGTGGACATGAGTTCTTCTTGGGACACAGGAGTTAAATGAGTAATATGAAGTAACTCTGTACAAATTGCTCTAATTTTCTTTATTGTATAACAATAACAGTTGTTATTCTACAACATGGCACAATTTTGTCTTTTTGGTAATAAAATGATAATATAATATGGTACAATAAAACTGTAAAAACTCCCTTGCCTAGGTTCAAGGGTTTGATTTTGTATTAAATTCCTCCTCCACTGAAACTGGAATTGTACCCAATTCATGATGGTCTTCAGATATGTTTGTATTGCAGGACTTCTAATCCTTGAGTTTCTTTTTCAATAAACCATTGTATTTTCTTCTCTAAAATGGCCTCATGTTATTTTCTCCACTGGTTTCTGAAAAAAAGTTATTTCTTACATTAATTAGGAATGCATTGTTTTCATTTCAGGTGTCTTGCCACATATTTCCCTTGTGATCCAATGAAGAAAACATGCTTTGCAACTGGATATCAGTTTCTTTCCTTATGAATTTTCTTTTGTTGTCCTTCACTAGACTAGCATATGTAAGTAATTTCCAAATGCAATATATCTTCTATTGTTCTTACAGCCATTTTTATTGTTATTTTCATTTACTTATTTTATTTCTATCTTGCCCATTAGCCAAAGCTCTCCGGGTAGTTACAATGACACACAATATATAATATAAAATACTGACAGCAATAAAAACATCAGAAAAGATTACCATATGACATTTAAATGGAAAATTAAAGCAAATGTAAAAAAGCTACAATAGCTTATACAAATTAAATCATAAGACCTGTTTAAGCAACTGACAAAGCCCCAATATGGTAGTAAACTGAATAAATGTCTTGAGGCAGAGAAATATAAAATCCTGAGGAAAAAAATCTGTGTAGAGAACACATTTTTCCTCCTGCAATGAAGACAAGAAAAAACTCAGTAAAGCAGAGAATCCATTTGTTGCCTGTTCTCCCAGCTTGGAGACATCCTTTTAGATTGCCTCACTGTACCTTTTTGTTTTAACCACCTTCAATTATTTGGTGTCATCAATACACCTAGCCATTCATTCTTCAATCCTAATTACAGATCATTTATGTTTAGGTTGAAATGCTTGGTCCTAAAATAGAGATCCCACTGTTTATATCTGGCCATTGGGAGAACTTAGCATTTACTCTATGCCAGGGGTCTCAAACTTGCAGCCCGCGGGCCAATTGCCGGGACAGACGGGGCACGGGGAGGGGCTCTGCAGCCTTCAAAGTGCTGGCGGCGCCTGGGCCGGCCAAGGGATGAGCAGCCACCACCACCGCGGTGGAGGTATACTTGATGCGGCCCAGCCTCACCCAGACTCTACTTCCAGCGGCCCCCAGGTAAATTGAGTTTGAGACCCCTGCTCTATCCTATCATTTCTTTAACCAGTTGCTGAACTGTAAGAGGACTTCCCTGACTTCTAAGTTTGCTTAAAGGTTTTTAGTCAGGAACTTGTCAAAACATTTTGAAAGCCCAAATATGCAATGACTACCAGATCTCCTAATCCAAACAAAAACTGCAGCAAAATTAATTTTAGAAATTCTTCTAGTAAAAGAGAATTGAGGAGCTGAAGACGGGGCATTTTGAACACCGGGAACAGAAAACCTAAAACAGAACAAGATGGGATCATGCATTTTTCCTTAGGAATTCAGCCATGAACTAAATTAAGATTGGAATTCTAAACATATTCAATAGGAAATAAGTCTCCTTAAACAGATTGTAAATGATCCTTCAGTCACTGCCCTACCAATGGATGTTGGAGAACACAGGCATTTTATGTCTGGCCATTAATTAGGCTTTGGCTTAGTTATTACTTCTCTTGCATAAAGTTTGGTAACTAAGGATAATCCTTAGGACTTTTACCATGTAGATATACAGTTCAATGCATTGGGCAAAGGCTATCTTATGACACCATAAGTTGGTAACAATGAAAGATGTTCTTTTGTGGACCATGGCAACAAATATACCCTAATTCAGTTTACAGAGTTAATTCCCAGGGCTTGATTTAGAGATTGGTTACACCATGTCAACATGTCATGCACCTACAAGCAGCAAAGCATCCATGAATGAAGATCCTTGAGCTGCTCTGCTATCCATACACAGGAACATGCAACACCATCAGAGGCAGGAAGGATGAGAAACATTACAAAGAGAAACATAATGTCACTTCAGGTCTTGGAGTTTTGTTATTTTTGCTTGCTTGCTTGCTTGCTTTTTTGCTGATAGTGAAATCGGCATAAAGCGAGCTTCTTTCAAGTTCTCCAGCCCCATAATGAATCTTTCACAAACCGTCTGAGAACTCAAAGTTACTGTACAGACACTAAAGAATAATTTTAAGCCATCCCTTTAGAAGGTTAAATATTAAGTGAACTATTGAGTTTGCGGCAAAGTCACATACTGAGTTGGACATGGGAAATAATACTATTCTCAGTCCAAAAGGCATGAGAAATGAAAATATGATTTACTGGATTTTAGATAAGCTGATTAGAACACATTGGGCATTTTCCTTTACCTTCTTAATTTTCCTTTTTCCTTTATGGTTAAACTATATGGTTGTTTTAACTATAGGATTGTTGGAACTATTTGGGTGCAGCAATATGAGTATTTGTACATGCAAGTACAATACATGCTGCCAAACAAGTGGGAATCTGCCTCAGAATGTCGCTGTACATTTATGCCTTTTATCAGTGGATGCTCACATTCTGGGTACCAGGTGCATGCTAGCCATGTTATCTTTCAGCATATTCAATTTCATTATTCTCCTATTGATGTTGTTGTTGTTGTTACCCAATGGAGTCACATTTTGTGGCAAGTTCAGCTTTTTCTAACAAAATAGTGCCAGCAGTTATCTATGTAAAATGAAGAGTAAAAAAATTCGGTACAAATATCAATATTCTGCCATTATCCTATTAGGCCTTTCTTTTCAGGACTGATCATTTACCACGTCTGTTTACAGATGCATAATACATATCATTATATTTTGATTTTAGTTTTTTTTTCTTTTGTGTGTTTGCATTCATTTTGCTGTGGTGAACTTTTCAATATTTTAAAAAATACACCACTGCTCCTACTTCCATTGTCTTAATGCTGCCTTCACCACAGTGAGAGACAGCTGAACACACAGGTGCAATGGTGAAGAGGTGGAGCTAGAGACCCCTGCTAAGCAGTGGGTCACATCCATAAAGGTAGCCACAGTCCTGAACTTGGGAGAGTTGACTGGAGCTGTCATGCACAGGACATTTTGGAGGGCTTTCATTCATAAGGTTGCTGTAAGTTGGAGATGACTTGATGGCACATAACAACAACAAGATCCTTGTTGTGGGCCTTGGACAGGTGGCCAGGCATTCCTGCTTTTGATGTTGACACTGACCATGAATCTCTGTGTGTTTATGATATAGTTTATAAAGAACCTTGTCTGTACAGTTCTAGTTGTAGAAGACTCACTACTTGTTTGAAAATCAGGCATGCTGCTTACACAGAGAGAGCACACATGACGCTCTTTTCAGAACTTAGAATGACTCCATGTTGGTCAGGAGACAGAGCTTCCGTGTTGTGAAAACCTCTATCCAGCCATTACACACATTATTTCATCAAAGCAGAAGTGAAACAGCTAAGTCTCATTCTGAAAAAAAGAAAAGAAACCAAAGCAAAGGAAAGAACATAAAAGAAATGTTGATGCAATGAGGCCTTAGATGACAAAACATGTCACCTCTGTGATATGGAAATACATGGTTTAAGTCTTGATCATCTTAGTGTAACAAAACAACACAAAACAATGGTATATAAAGGGCTCACAAGTGTCTCTTAGCAACAAAGCCCCAGGTTTCTCCCTGTTGTAAACTGCTTGGCTAGTACAGTATTTTGCAGTACAACCAAACACAGAGAGACCAAAAGAAGTCAATGTGGAGAAGAGGAAGAGGAAGAGGAAACAGTATCAGCAGAAATGAAGACACATGAACATTAGGACTTGAATTTGAAGTATATATGTGTATGTGTTTTTCTTTATTTCCTGCAGAACTTTCAACTTGCAGATCCAGAGCAAGACAGAAGGTTAGATCAGAGAGTGGGTCCCAGTTGCCATGGAGTGGATGAGATTTTGGCAGTGGAATTGCATGAAAAGTACATTTGCCCTCAAGATAGAAGATAAGATTTGTGCTTTGAATTATAGTTGCCAGCTATTGAATATGTACACTTCAGCTGGACCTTTGAGAGGCATTTGACCCTACAGCAATTTGCAGGTGATGGGGTTTATTTCCATGCCACAAAAAGCTTCAGTTACTGATTTCAGCTTCACAAACAGTTGTTAAAGAAATGCAAGCAGAGCAGAGCCAGACAGCTGGCATCTCTGCCTCAAAATTTTGGATGATGTCAAGTTCTTGTGAAATAATAACTTTCCTGCCAACCCTATTGCTTTCCCAGAGACCTCTAAAGCTACAGCTTCCCTCATCTAGAAAAATGGTCAAAAGTTTCAAGATGCTCTTGATTTCAAATATCAACTAATTTACACTTCTGGATAGAACACTGGACATCACCAGACCCATCTTTGCCACACTAAACAAGTCACTAGTCCATATCATTTTTTCAGTTTTTCTGTGCATATAGGAAATCAAGCCTTAAAATGATCAGGGCCATGGTTCTAGGCACATTAACTTGGAAGTAAATCACAGTGAATTCAATGTGACTGAGAACTTAGGTATCACTTTGAATGTGTGTCTTTTTCCTTTTTCCTTCCAGTGGTAAGCAAAATGAGCACCAATAGCACATTCAATTCTTAAGGGGTCCCAGAGAAAGACCACTCTTAGATGAGTAAGACTCCATTGTCCCATTCCCTTGGTCTCAATCACTCTTCACCCAATCTTGAACTGCAAGGCTTTTTGTTGTCCCTTTTGCATCAGGGCAAGTTTTGCACACCCAGAAAGGTGTGCGTTTGCCATTCTCAGTTGGACCCCTGTTGACCCAACTGTAGTGAACCTTTCACTGTCATCTGTTCCATCCAGGAATGCAGGATTTCTCCTGATGGAGGCTGATGAGCTAGTCTCCAGAGGCTGGACTGGTTCCCCATGAATGACTACTTCTTTTGGAGGCAAGGTTCCAACCAGACCCTACATCCTTAACTCATACACAAACATGCTCCAGATTTTTTAAAAATCCTAGGCTAAAATCATAGAAAGAACAAGGCACTCTTTAAAATTCATTACATCCATTGCGTTTTTAAAATATGAAACATTTTGGTATTAAAACACCAGCTTGGGTCACATTGTAGTGCCACTTAAAAGCTGAGCCAGAACTAATCAGAAACAAGTCAGTGATGGAAATGGACTCATAAGCAGCACCTGTTCCATAGAAAATCTCGCGCATTAATAAGTATCATGGCTTGTTTGATCTCACCTTTTATACAGATATTGGATTCCAGCTGATCAATAAAAAATACTGCTAATCTTTCTCCTCTGGAGGCTTTGTGCAACTTCAACCAGAGAGATCTTGCCCTGCCAGCATATTTTCCCACATGTGAAGCCGCTAAGTTATTATTTATTTAAAACATTTCTATGCCGTCCCCATTGCAACAAAGCCTCGGGGCGGCTCACAAAAAATACAAAAAAATACATAAACAATAACAATATAACAATTTAAAAGAAAAAAAAATAAAACCCCTGGTGCATTCTCGGCTAATTTTAAAATCCTAATAAATACAATAATTTAGCAATTAAAATAAGTTTTAAATAAAAAGGTCTTAGCCTGGTGCTGAAAAACAAATAATGATGGTGCCAGGTGGACCTCTCTGGGGAGCGCATTCCATAGATGGGGCGCCACCACAGAGAAAGCCCTCCTCCGGGTACCCACCCTCCTAATATCATTCACAGGGGGTTCCCGGAGAAGGGCATCCATTGCTGATCTCAAGGGGCAGGACGGCATATATGGGCGCAAGCATTCCTTTAGATATCCAGGTCCCAAGCAATTTAGGGCTTTATAGGTCATAACCAACACCTTGAATTGGGCCCGGACTTTAATCAGGAGCCAGAGGAGCTGATGGAGAACTGGGGTTATATGAGAACAACGTCCAGTCCCCGTCAGCAACCTGGCAGCTCTATTCTGCACCAATTGAAATTTCTGGACCGTCTTCAAGGGTAGCCCCACGTAGAGCGCATTACATAAATCTAATCGGGAAGTTACCAGCATGTGTGTCACTGTCGCCAGGCAGTCATTCTCCAGGAAGGGACGCAGCTGATGTATCAACCGAAGCTGAAGGAAGGCGCTCCTTGCCACCGCCATCGCCTGAGCTTCTAGAGACAGCTCAGGGTCGAGGAGCACTCCCAGGCTGTGAATGCTGTCCCTCAGAGGGAGTGCAACCCCATTTAGGACAAGGCCCAAGGCCCCCATCCTGAGGCCCGAGCCACCCACCAACAGAACCTCTGTCTTGTCTGGATTGAGCTTCAGTTTATTGGCCCTCATCCAGCCCATTACCTCGGCCAGGCACCGGTTCAGCACAGCCACTGCCTCACCTGGATTGGTGGAAAATGAGAGGTAGAACTGGGTATCATCAGTGTACTGATGATTCTGCAGCCCACACCTCCTGATGACCTCTCCCAGCGTTTTCATGTAGATGTTAAATAGCAATGGGGACAAAATGGACCCCTGTGGAACTCCATGGCATAACTGTCATGGCGCAGAGCCATAGTCCCCCAGCACCACCTTCTGAAATCGGCCGTTGAGATAGGAGCGGAACCACCGCCATGCGGTGCCTCCAACTCCCAAACCCGCTAGCCTATTCAGAAGGATACCATGGTCGATGGTATCGAAAGCCACTGAGAGGTCCAGGAGAACTAACAGGGACGCACTCCCCCTGTATCTCTCCCTGCACAGGTCATCGTACAGGGTGACCAAGGCAGATTCAGTGCCATACCCGGGTCTGAAGCCGGACTGAAATGGGTCCAGATAATCCGTTTCATCCAAGAGTGCTTGGAGTTGTCCCACCAACACCCGCTCTAGCACCTTTCCCAGAAACAGGATGTTGGCCACCGGTCTATAATTGGCGGCCACTTCTGGATCCTGGGATGCCTTCTTTACGACTGGCTGGACTACTGCCTCCTTTAGAAGGGCAGGTACCCAGCCGTCTCTTAACGAGGCGTTGACCACCTCCAGGATCCAGGTCCCAATCCCGTCCTTGGCTTTCTTAATTAGCCAAGATGGGCATGGGTCTAGTAAGCAAGTGGTAGGATGTACTTGTCCAAGCACCTTGTCCACATCATCAGGCCACAACAATTGAAATTCATCCATTAATTGTGGACTCGACGGCATCGATGGCGTCTCCCCAGTAGAATCTGGTTCAATAGCAGAGTCAAGCTCGTGGCGAATCTGAGCAATTTTCTCCCTACAATGCTTGGCAAAGTTGTCACAGCGGGCCTTCGAGGGTGGCACAAGATCTTTCTTCAGGTCCGGATGTATCAGCCCCTGCACCACCCAAAAAAGCTCTGCCAGACGGCATTGTGAGGAGGCAATGGAAACGGAGAAGAATTTCTTCTTCGCCATCCTCACCACCACAGCATAGGCCCAATACTGGACTCTCAAGTCTGTTCGGTCAGAATCACCCCGTGATCTCCTCCACCTACGCTCTACATGTCTCCCAACCTGCTTCATTGCCCGTAATTCAGGTGTATACCAAGGAGATGAACGGGCTCTGCCAGGTGGTAGCGGATGCTTGGGAGTGATATTACACAGGTTTCATTATGATGCTTACCAGTCAAAGGCTCCAAAGCTTTCTTGAACTACCTCCCTAAGTGCTATCTCTATTTTCTTTTCAGCACCAGGCAAAGACATATCTTTTAAGGGATTGTTTTTTTACATTTAGCCTCCATGCTGTGGCCCTTTTTAAATTGCTTTTATACAAGTTTAATTCATTACGTTTTAATTGGTTTTAATGTGTTTTACTCTGTTTCACTGTAAGCTGCCTAGAGACGGAAGTGATGGAAAGCCTAGAAATACTCTAGATAGCTAGATACCTACATAGAATGTTTTATGTATTGTAAACTGCCTAGGAAGGCCTCAGCAATTATAGATGGCCTATAAATGCATGTAAATAAATAAATATATTTGGAGAGTTCTTCACATTTCATCAGTGTAAAACGAAATTGGAATATTCAAAAACCTCAGTTGAATAAATAGCACCCTTAAATGTACACTCCTTCTTATCATCTACAGAGATGAAGCATTCCTATATCCAGAATTTGTTAACACAGAGCCAGGGCTTCACAAGATGGAGTTTCAATGCAATTGGAGCAGTGTATACAATCAAAGCCTTAATGAGATAGTGCTTATTGTCTGAGCTCCCCATACAAATGTGTGAGTCACAAATGGGATTTTCAAAACAGACAACTGTAGAAGTGTGTAATATTTTGCACACTTGTAGCTGCTGGAAATGCTATATCCATTATCCCCTGCCAGTTTTGCTACCTATTGTAAAACCTGTTGCTCCACACAATGAATTCTAGACACCCCAACAGCTTTCTGAAGTGTTCTTTGACAACAGTCTTTTCACTAGTACAGGGTGAGCTGAATTATGAATCAGTGATATATCCCTTTTTATAGGTTTCTTATATCACCTTGTTTCAAGCTGCCCATGGGCCTTTTTTTTTAAAATTCCACAACCAAAAAGAGAGGTCAACCTCCATGTTATTTTGGCCTCCTCCATGTTATTTTTATGCAGTCCCCACCATTCTTCGTATTAGACTCTACATCCATTACTGTATGTCTTATAATATCTATATACTGGTAATAGAGGAGAATATAAGCATCAATGCAGCAAAATCATATTCATATGTATAATGGCCAGTAATGGTGCCAATTGATTTTCCATTGCTAAGTTACATGTCTGTGAAAAATATCCACAAAACAAAAGATGTTACACTGCAAACATATGGCTATCAAACCATCATACCACAACAATTCATCAAATAGCTAATTTATTTTAAAAGTTCTATCAAGCAGGATCCAGTTTCTTTGGTATATACATTAGTGTCTGAACATCAAAGTTTTCCATGCATCTAAAAGTGCTTGGTATTTTCAAATTAGCTGGGACACAATTTAACAGAAGGATTAACAAAGTAGTGAATACTGTTAGTCTGCTTGCCCATCACAATCAGACATGATATGCTTAACTTTAAATGTCTTTGCACTTGTGTTGTTCTTCATGCATTCCTCAATCTCATGTGTTTTTAACAGGAAGTAGACAAGTGGGCAATGACAATTGTTATTGTCCAAAGATTGCTGTAAATTGCTATTAACTTTCTGCCTTTCACAATGCTTTTCCAAAGTGTCCTTCCATTTTTTTTTCCTTCTCACTCAAAACTCAATCATTGTTGCAAGAGTATATATAAGGCCACCAGAAAGCAATTTCTTTATTGAACCATTGATTCATCGCAACTTGTTTCTCCAACTTTACTGTAAGGCAGCACAATCTTCTTCATCCAGATTAAGTACCTAGCAAAAGGATGAAGGTGGAGTTAAGATCAACAGCCAGGGCCCTACTCCTATACTAGAATAAAACAAAACAAGAAAAGACATAGCTGCTAGATACGCATTTAAAGTAAAACCTGTTTCAGTCCTTACACCTAAGGAACATACATGCGTTATTGGTTTTGACCTATAAAGAAATGCATGACTTAGGAACACAATACATGACAGAATACCTCCCCTGACCTTCCTCTACCCAGAGATTATAATCAAATTCTGGGGCCTTCCTCTAAGATGGGCCTTTTCCAAGGAGAAGGGCTTTTCAGTGGTGGCTCCCAGTTATGGAACAAGCTTCTCACTGAGGCCCACCTGGTACCAACTTTACTAACTTTTCAGTACCAGATCAAGAAATTCCTTTATCTCAGGACATTCCGTTAGTCTGTTGAGACCTGCTAGTTGTTAAATAGGTCTTAAGATTTTCTTTGAGTAATTATATATTTTTTTAATGTTTAAAATTTGGTTTTAAATTTTGTGTTGTAAACATTTTATGATGTTTTAGTATGCATTCATATGGTGTATTTTGTATGGTATTTGAATGTGCTGTTGCGAACTGCCCTGAAAGCTTTGGGCTGTTGGGTGGTATGGAAATTGCATGCACACATACATACATACATAACCTTGGTAATTTGAAAATAGTATTTCAGTCAGAGGAATGTGGTGACAGAAGGAAACTCTTGCATTTTGGTCCCACATAGCTCCCAGCAAGCAGATTTTCTCCTATATTTCTGTGGACAAATGTGGCACATGGCAGTCTTTGTAGACTAGCCAGGCTATTGAAATATACTGAAGTAGAAAAATCAAGCAAAACATTCTGATTTACATTGCAATTCTAAGTACATATAGCTGAATTTAGGGGGTTGTTTCAGAGTAAAATTTGTGTAAGAGCAGCCCATCTGCTGGTACTGTGAGAGATGTTCCTTCATCCATTAGTACACTTCAAGGTTCACAGTCTATGTCCTCAAAACTACTCCTGTTTGTGCCCTGCATATCTTTGCACATGACAGCTGAGGTCTGAAGAATTTAATGCTGCTATTATCATCTACTCTGTTTGCATTATGAGATTCCTTTTGCATTATGAGACCTCTCCCTTGAAAAGGGAATCCCTAAGAGGCGTCTTCACTTTGTGTAGCTCTTTCTCTCCTGTCTTCCTATTCCCAAAGCAGAACTATTAGAAGTGAGAACCCTGGCAAATAGAATCAACAAATGCTTTAAACTTCAGATATTTTGACTCCACACAATTCCTTTGGAACAGACGTAATGATTGAGGAATGAGTGGAATGCTACCTTAGGTGTGATCCTGCACATGTTTAGATTGGGGAAAAACAAAGGATTTTCTTTTTCCTTCTAAACAGGTATAGAGTTGCTCCCTTAAGCTTCTTCTCTAAATCTCATCCTAACACATTCATGAGGATATGAACTTGGCATGTCAGGTGAGTTTCAATATACACTGTATGAGATATTGGCAAATTTACTTCTTAAATACCATTAAGGTGGTTTAGAGGAGACCTTCAAGTGAGACGCCTGCAGCAGATGTCCTTTATATCTGAGGCAATCATTGCTTTTTGTTCACTAGAGGAAAGTGAGTGCCTGACACTGTAGTTCTAAAGAAAGAGCTTTCACAAGAACCACTCTCCACTTAAAAAAGAATAATTGATATCCAATAAAGGCCAGTATCTTTAAGCACAAACATACTGTAGACACTTCATTATGCATTTATTTAAGTATACCTTTATTTTACTTCTTTTCCTCTGCCCTTCACCCTCCGGAAAGCACAGCTTAGGGTTTGTAGCATTCCTAGTCAGTTTCTCAACCATGGCCTGAAATCTCTTCAGCTTTAGGAAGTTGTGACACTGTTAAATACCTGAATGACTGGGCACAAAGTGATGTGACTGTAAATCTCAATTGTTCCTTTGCCTGCAGACCTTCCATGCTCTTTCTTAACCAGTCCTCAGTTTTGTTAATTTGAAGCTCTAAACTGAGTAACTGGTCATTGCGATGGCCCCTGTGCTTGATTGCTCGAATTGAGTGATGGCTCCTGAAATAGATGCCTTAAAAGATGATTAAATATTTCTATCAATGAGTACTGTTCATTTGTTATATGGAAGCACTGTATGTGGAAGCAGGATGACATTGGAAGCCACACAGCAGGGAGCAGGCAGCATGGACAGGCTAGTGCCTTTATTGCTTGCCCCTCTCTTTGTTTTAGCTTTGCAACTGGTTTACAAAGCTATCCAGTAATGCTCACTCCAAGATCCTTTGGTGCCTGGAATACTAAGCCAGTTAAGACATGCTTTGTTGCTGAGTCACAAATCCAGGATGTTGCTCATTCAACAACCCTGATATCCAGGTTTGCATGTGACACATTCCTGGACTGTTTCCTAATCCAGATGTAAAAAGGAAGCAATACACAGGCAAGAGAAAATGGATTTGGCTAGTTCTGCATGGCCTTGACCAACCATGGGTTAATGAATTCATGCTTGGTCATTATGTCATTATGTGTGAACTGGTCATTGACTAAAAGATGTTCCTGCCTTTTTGAAACATATTTATATGTATCTCTCTTGCTCTGTGTGTGTGTGTGTGTGTGTGTGTGTGTGTGTTTGCATACTTTTCAAATATATACATTATGTCAGCTGCATTTTTTCTGTTCCCTGAAATGCATTGCAAGTTCAGATTTCAGAATACAAATTGAGTCCAAACCACATCCATTTTCAAGGTCTGCAAACTGATAAAAGTGGAGGAAGAGGAAGAATAGAGATTAAGACTAGATCGGAACAGATTTCTTATAAATTCCTACTTCAGGCTCCTTTCTCCAATCTTGTGCCTTTCAGGTATAGTGAGTCTTACCCTACCTATGGACCAAAGTGCACATGTACATACTGAGTAGCAAGTTCTACATACAGGAAGCTTTGGGGGCATTTTGGCATGACTGCTCAAATGAATAATTGCTTCTTGAATAAACAGTCGTGGAGCAGAGCCTTATGCAAGATGACAGAAGTGTTCAGGGAAATTAACAGGTAATTAATAGCAGCCTTAGAGAGCTGAACAATTTACCACCAGCTTGAGGATTGCGTAAACTACAAAACTTCCACCAGCAAGAATAGAGTCCTTTTCAAAGGAAAGAGGAGCATGAAAAGGAAATTGGAACCATTCACACTCAAAGGCATAGCATAATTTGCTTTTTCCTGTCTTGAATGGAAAATGTATGAAGTCAGTGAGATTATCATGAATTCTCTGAAGGGTTAATGGTTTCTAGAATCCGCCTGTGCAATTAGTCACTCATTTCTATGATCTCCTGTACTAGCAGATCACCTCATAGCAGATATAATTGTTCAAGCAACTACATGGGGGCAGGGGAGATGCTCTCATCAATGTTGTGAGTCAAATGAAACCTGGAACTGGACACGGTAGTGATTCTTGTACAAAACCAATACTCAGTACTGGCAGAACAGGGCAAATCCCTTGTTGCTTCTAACTGTCCCTTGAAATATTGTTAAGAGCAAGCAGACAAACTAAAAGTAGCCGCAGAGTTGTGTGAATGCACCTGCACTCTCTTTAAATATTTACACATAGCAGTGATGGTCTATGTGAGAGGAAGAACTGGCTGTGGAGTTCCAAAAGGAAAAATTAAGTGCACAGATAAGTAGAATTTAGCCCTTTGGGGCTTAGCAGTTGTTATGGCAGCCTTGAGTCAGCAGTGGGATGCAGAGGTCAAGAGGACAAACACCACCATTGGTTGCATAGACAAAAGTGTGGCTTCTAGATTGAGAGAGGTATTACTACCACTCAACACAACACTGGTGTGCCTGCAACTGGAGTATTATGTTCATTTCTGGGCTCCACATTACAGGAAAGATATAGCCAGGTTAGAATCAGTGCAGCATAGGGTCAAAAGGACGGTGGCCAGATTGCAGGGAAATCTGCATGCGGGAAGACTGGGAGAACTTGGTCTTTTCAGCCTGCAGAAGAGGAGACACCAAGCAGATCTGTTGGTGACATATAGGTACATGAGAGGGTGTCACACGGAGGTGAGTAGAGAACTGTTTTCCCTTGCAGAGGAGGGCAGGACACATTCCAATGGAGCAAAGCTCAGGGAACCAAGGTTCAATTTGGATGCCAGGAAGTACTGACTGTTAGGATCCCAAGGGTATGGAATAGGCTTCCACAGGAGGATGTTGAAGCCCCATCAGTGAGGATGTTTAAGGATAGGCTGTACATGCACATAGTAGTCATGTTATGAGTGGAGCCAGCTGGAGCCGGGGGTCAGACTGGATGGCCTGGAAGGCCCCTTCTGCCTCACTCTGTTTCTATGTTTCTGTGTGTCTTATCGGCATTTGATTGGACACTGTGGGAACACAGTGTTGGTCTAGATTATCCTTTGGTCTGTTCCATCATGGTTTTTTCATGTTCTTTCACACTGGAAACAAAGTCTAGATTGGAGAAGTGGGGAGGTAGGATGGGAAGGAGTAGAAAGGAGTGGGAACAGGGATGCGGCAGGGACAGGGACATTTTTGTAAAGCGAGAGGTAAGAGTGTCTGAGAAATGATATATCTGGGAGCCATTGTGGCATGGTGCTTAGAGTGCTGGACTGGGGGCCTGAGAGGTCTCATTCTGGCTCCACTTGGCCATGGAGCTCACTGGCTAACTTTGGGCCAATCACAGGTTCTCACCAGCCCACCCCAGAGTTCAGATACAATGGGGCTACCTTGGATTCCTCACAAGAGTAAAAAAGGTGGGATATGAATGCAATGCAATAATAATAATAGTAATGTAATAATGATTTATAAATGTGGATACAACCAAACCTCCACCATGGACTAATGTGCAGTTTAGAATCCAGTTAACATTCAGTTAACGTTGCATATCTCTGATATTTGCAACACAATTTCTGGTTTGGAAAAGTACCAAAAATCCATATATCAGTGTAAGGTACATCCAGGAATGTGTATGTTGGGACAAAATATATTTACAAATAAATATTTTGTAAGAAACTACATTTAAAATATATTAAACAGATGTGTGCTACTTAGGCCGTGTTTGTTTGTTTCCTTCTTAAATTGCCCGTTAAGGTGCAAATGGACTCATGCAAAATGCACATGGATAGGGATTCAACTTATCCATCCCTAGAAAGAGGGGTGGCTAAGAACTAAACTATTATTTAGAAAATAAACAGATGGTGAAGATAAGCTAACCTGAGCTTATGGGTTCAGCCTCTGTACACAGAATCAACACTCTCAATGCCTTCAATGCATGCAGAGCCATAAAATCAAAGGGAGAATTTATACTTGCCTGTCACCTCAAAATTGCTTCTCAACAGAGAACAAAGGGTTCCTTTTGGTGAGGGGGATTCTGCATGTCTTTAAATTCAGATCTCTAGGCCTTGTGTCACCTTTCCATATATTCTACCTTTTATTCAGAAACTCTGTTTTCTCTATGCACAATAAGAAAAAAGAAGCTATTTTCTCCAGAGAGTATAAAGTGTAAGTTTTAAAAGAAAATTTTGAGTGATAACAGAGGAAAAGGGAAGAGAGGGAAGTGACAGCAACCAACTGCAATTGAGAACACAGATTGTTACATAAGCTTCTTTTCCAGTAGGGAAGAGAAATGAAGGGGTTACACTGAAGGACTAATTGAATAGATGGTTTTTGACTTGGGAATGAATGGATGAAAGATAAATAGTTGATGGCACCACACACTTGGCAGACAGTTTCATCCCACTGATATTAGTTACTTCTTTGTGCATCTCTGTTTGTTGTTGTTTCATTTTTAATTTGCACTATAAACTGCTTAAAGATAAATACAACGAAGGCCGCTATATCAACGCATCAGCTACATAAATAGCCATGGAAATAATTTCTACTAAAAGCAAGAGCCACTGAGTCTGAAGCCTGCATCCAGCACCCTTAAATTGGTGAGGAGATCCTGGCATTTTGGGGCACAGGTGTGTCTGCTCACCTGCCCCTTGTTTGTGAGCAGCTTTCTCCTGGCCTCAGGCTGATTCACCCTCAGGGCAAGTTGGACCAACCCAGCCTGGAAATCATCAGCATCCTGTGGTTTATAAGCCGGCCAACTGCTGGACCATGGACTACTATGACACCAAAGGGCATGTGCCCCTCTGAAATGCCTTTGTGGATGCCGTGAGTATGCAAGCACACCCCTCCCTTGCATGCACACACCAATCTATTTATATCACATATCTATATGTTTAGATTCTAGTGATCCATGGACTTAGGGATTACTACCTGGGGTGAAACAGGGTAAATAACATTTTTTTCAGTGGCAATTGCACTAGCTACCATCTTCCAGGAACCCTTTCTTGCTGATAAGGCATGGTCTTAACTTTATTCTGTTTTTACTATTTCAATGTGTTGATTCTATTCTTATTTGAATTCACATTGTTCCCTGCTCTGGAATCTGTTTGAATGTGGAGTGGTGCAGATGTCATTGTAAATAAATAAAACAGTGTGCTTTACTTCATGAGTCTGTAAGTGGATTCAGACAAAACCCATCCATCCCACATCCACAGATGTGACTAACGTGAGCCCACGCACACCAGCTCTGTCTCCTGTGGCTGATGGGCATGCTAGATATGCTCCCTGTTGTCTGAGCATTCAGCATGCAAGATGGCCCCACAAACCTCCATCTTATGCACATTATGTATGTTCATGCATTGGGGGTACCAATCAGGATTCCCATCACACACAGGACAGGACAGCCATTAGCAGCACAGGCTTTCTTCCCATGCTTAGCAAACCTGTGACTGGCTGGACATGTGTGTGTGTGTGTGTGTGTGCAGGCAGAAGGGACAGGCATGGCAAGGGACAGGCATTAAGAGGTTAACCTGCATCTCTTAATATGTTCAGGCTGTTAAAACACCAATTTTCCCATTGACAAGTCAAGGATCAGCGCATCATAAATGTTTTCAGTATATAAAAATATACAGCTGCAATCTGCTGGGAAGTTCTCGTGCACAGACATCAGTGAGATGGAAATGTGCTTATTAAGCATGCTTCTTCCATTTCACTATGCAGCAAAACATCCCTGAGGGCTAAATCCCTAGTTTTGTCTCTAGGAAACTTTTATCACATGTTGCTCCTTGGTTTGTAATAATATTCCTAAAGATCAGAATATTCAAAAATATTCAACTGCATCTATACATGCCCCAAACATTTACCATATGCCAGAGACTCCTACTTTGAAAAATTGTACACAGTGATTCATTGCTATGAGTTTCTGACCCCTTGAGAGGAAAAATTATTCTCAAATTATGGCACAATGGTTCAACGATCTGCTACAATGCAGCCATGTCCTTGCTGTTTATGGGATGCTTTGGCACTTATTCAGCACTCAGGCATGCATTTTTAAAGCAAGCTTGCCAATTTCCAAACATCTGATGTGTGAGAAATCAGAGAGTCTCACTTTCAGTAAACAAGCCCTTTTTGCATTTGAGCTCCAGCTTAATCAAATATTGAAAAACCACAATATTCCAGAAATGAAGAGTGTATTCATATCTCTGGGCTCAGATCAATACATTTCTGTGTATTTAATTAATAAGCCCAAACAGTAAAAACTACAGATGATTGGTGGTATCCTACTCTACTGATGCTAGCAGAATGTTATGCTAGTGCAAAGGAACCAGCAGACCATGAAACAACCCAAAATGACTGGCAATCCTTGTTTCCACAATATGGACATTCATTATAATTCACATAAAAGCCCAACTGACTTGTTTTCGCCTGCCCTTATTTCTGGGATTCTGCTAGCCTTTCATTCCACTGGCACAACAGAATTAGACTGGTTCCATGACAGGACGAATCTTTCAATTACAAACTAGGTGTCCTACAGCCTACACCCAGCTGGGCAAGATCTTAAGCTACTGGCATCACAGGTATACTATGAGTCAGTGCTCATAGCCTCAGGCTATCCCAGTAGAGAAAGCTGGGCTTTAGCAGCCTTGCTTTATCTCCCAAGACCATGATTCTCCTATGCTGCCCCTGGTTCTGAGTTTTAATACCTTCAATGAGAAGGCAATTCGAAACTCTATGAAAATCCACAGAGGGAACTGGCAAAAACTTTACATCATATAAGGAAACAAAGAAGGAATGCTAGGATCGGATGCCATGCTCAGCAGTTTTCCTTGAGAATGTAAACGTGCAGCTAAATTTTGGATGGTAGAAGAGAAAATGCTGTTATCCAAGTGCTATAAATTCAAGGAGGGAATACAATTGTTTGGAATGCAGAAAGTTCCAGGCTTATACCTGCAATCACAAAGAAATCACCTCTGCCAGGAACTGGGAAATCTGCAGCCATTCAGAGGGCTGGATCCTGCGGTCACTCAAGCAGAAGCCTGTTTGCACAATGGGCCTTCTCACTCATGTCCTTTTCCTGCAGCTCCCCTACCTGCACAAATTGGCTCTGCAGCCCCTTTCCACTTTTCAGAGAAGACCTGACGGATGGGGAAGCCTACAGAGGGAAGGGTGCATCTATTCCACCATCACTTTCCCCTGCAATGCTGCAATGACACTCTTTGATACAGGTGCTAAAAAGCACTAGTGGGATAGAAAGAGCCAACAGACTGACTTGGGTAAAGGCTGCTTTATACTGTTTGTTTGTTTAGGAAAGTTATTATCTGCTTTTCAGTATAAAAGTATTTCAAACTGGAGCAATGTATAGAACATACTAAAATCACACTACATCCATCAAACAGTAGAAAACAGCAACCTGGATAAATAATAGTGGAGGCGAGCAGGTAGGCAAGGAGATCAAAAGTCTAGGTGAACAAATTGGCTCTGAAAGTTTGTAAGTACTGGTGCAAACTGTATATGAGTAAGGAGGGAATTCCACACTTAGGGGTGCTTTATGGAGAACATGATCTCTCTTTGTTGTGGTTAGTTGCTAAGTCATATCCAACCCATCGTGACCCCATTCCTCCAGGCCTTCCTGTTCTCCATCATCCCCCTGAGTCCACTTAAGCTCACGCCGACTGCTTCAGTGACCCCATCCAGCCACCTCATCCTCTGCCGTCCCCTTCTTCTTTTGCCATCTATTGTTCCCAGCATTAGGCTCTTCTCCAGTGAGTTCTTCCTTCTCATTAGGTGGCCAAAGAATTTGAGTTTCATCTTCAGGATCTGGCCTTCTAAAGAACAGTCAGGGTTGATCTCCTCTAGGACTGATTGGTTTGATCACCTTGCAGTCCAAGGGACTCACAGGCATCTCCTCCAGCACCACAATTCAAAGGCCTCAATTCTTTGGCACTCAGCCTTCCTTATGGTCCAGCTTTCACAGCCATACATTACAACTGGGAATACCATAGCCTTGACTATACACACTTTTGTTGGCAGTATGGTGTCTCTACTTTTTAGTATGCTGCCTAGATTTGCTGAGTTTCAAAGGTCCAGCAACTATGGTATCATCAAAAGAGCACTGGCATTACAGTATCATTTATTCTAAATGACTACCTATAAACATGTACTCCTGGGGCCTTCCCTGAAAGAAGAAAATACACCAATACATTTCATTTAAATTTCTGTCACTGTGCACAACATCCTAGACAAACATATCATGTTATCCATTGTTAGTTCAGCCATTTTCATTTACTTTTGGTTCAGAAAAACCTGCTGTGCTATTGAGCAAGCTGGGCACCCTCTTAAATGATTTGATTATTTTCATTGCAGCAATTGTTTGGTCAATGAATAGTGTAACCATGTTATTTTACTTATCTTTTTAAAAGCTACCCAGATTTTTCAAGTAAGTTGCTCCACATAATGATGCTCTGCCCACTTCCTGGCAGCATCTGCAGAAACATTGCTTCATGCTCATTTGCTGGCCACAACTGGATCTATTATTTATCTACAGTTTAACAGAGGGATGGGCAGTGTCATGGCTTCGGTCAGCAAGGTGGTCTTTCTCTTCCTGTATTAAGAAATAAAATAAGACCTTTGTCTTACTGGCAGCAATGAAATAGGTTTCTGCTGGTTCTAAAAGTTGTGGCCTCAAAGGAGATATTTTCTTTGCTGGGGCTCAGAAATCACCTCTGCCTTGAACCTGCCTCGCAGGTTCCTTGCCCTTTGTCATTCCTTCCATGGAAGCCAAATTATGGTGGTGCCCACAGTTCCTGAAACTGACAAATGTGCCTGTAACCTGAAAAGTTGCCTACCCAGAATTAGTACTACATGAATGATTCCGGACTTTTCTCAGGCTTGCAGGCTGCCCTGCCACTCTCCTTCTATGGTAGGAGGAGTTCAAAAGCATTGCCTTTTCCTTAATCACAGCTTGCTGTTCTATTTAAGCTAGGAATTATGGCTATGTTGAGTTCCCAGTCTCTGGTTGTCTTTGTAGTCAAGCTGTCAAGTCATATTCTAGTTAATGACATTAATTTTTTTCTTTTAAATTGTTATATTGTTATTGTTTATGATTTTTTGTATATTTTGTGAGCCGCCCCGAGGCTTTGTTGCGATGGGGGTGGCATAGAAATGTTTTAAATAATAATAATAATAATAATAATAATAATAATAATAATAAATAATTACTCAAACTATAACCAAGCAAGCATTGCTTCAGGTTACAAACAGTATCCATTTGCAGCCAAACCTAGATGACAGCTAAGTTTCCTCCTCTCTGTGTCTGCAGTCTTGCTGGTCTCCTTGTCCCATGTCCTTGCCCTAACACCTTCCCTATCCCTCTCCTTCTCCCCTCCAACTCAGTATCAATTCCCTTCTCTGCTTGTGGCACATCTGCAGTGGTGTTGACCCAAATACCATAGTTGCACAAACCAGGGTTAGGTTCAAAACAAGCCAGCTTCTGACCATGGCTTACTGAAATTCATTCAATGACTGCACAGTTTAGGGAAATGAAAGAAAAGCTTCCAAACATCTCTTCTGGTCTGCAAAGATGTATGAAGGCAGAGTATGGAGTGTAGGAGTCCACAAGACTAGGTAGATGACTTAAAGTTATACCTGAATTAAGGACCTGAAAAGAATCCATTTCGGGGGATAGGAGTAATTGGATTTCCTGGGCTTAGCTCCCCTACTCCAGTCTGCTTTGACATGTCCATGAGTCTGAATTCCTGGTGTGCATGACCCAACATTCATGGGGTGCTTGCCAGGAATGAAGCCCCATGTGAAAAATGTAGGTGCAACATTGCTCTTCCATTTTTGCATGTAGCAGTCTCTGTTCGTGCTGCTGCACCTGATGCAGAAGAAGATTGTCTGCATGGCATTCACCGGGAATGGAGCCTCACATGAATGCTGGACAAGCTGCAACCCTCTTCCATGCCAACTGCAGCAACCTTTGTGCTGCTGCGAGTGACATGGAAGAAGGTTGCCAGTTTCTTCTGTGGGCATTTGCAGGCTTCCTCTTGGCCCATTTTCCAAGGCAGGGCCAAGCCTGAGAGAAAGTCTGGCAGGACAGATTCTATGGAGATTCAATCATCTGAATGCAGACATTGTCCGACATTAGGTTGCTGAAATCCCAGAGCTGTGTCTCTAGCAGTTATCACCATTGTAGAATAGTCTTCCTCAATATCTTTGTGGCATTCATGAACTACTTTCTCTATGAAGCATTGTTTAAAGTGGCATCTTACATGGAGGCTAAGTTAACCTCCTTGAGAATCAAGGCTTTCCCCATTTCAGCTTCAAAAAATACTTTCGGTTGTGAAAGTGACATGACGTCTTCCTGGACATGATTTCTCTTGGCAAATTAAACTTGTTATACCCTGTTTTGTTCTTTATTAGAGTGAGCTTTTCTTCTGCTCCTGTGTTTTTGGTTTGTGGTTAGTGTTAGTTATTTGCATTGCTTGTACTGATTTTTTTTAATGGCGTGTGACTGGGCTGTTATTATTATTTTTGCTTGTACACTGCAGTGGAAGCACAGGCTAAAAAACTTTCTACTATCAAGAGCATGTTAACGAGGTGCATGTAGGAGTGGGTGGACTTTGGTCGCTCTGCTCTCTGTAGGCTGCATTCCTTCATCTTATTTTATTGATTCTCTGAATTTTGTGAGCACTATATTGTGAATTTAATTACATTGATTTTCTGACACTTCCCTAGAGCTTTCATTCACAGAGAAAGGTAGGATATAACTATTTTAAAAGGCAAGCTGATAAATATATTCAGAATGCCATCTGTTCTTCCCATTCTGATGCCATTTAGCTAAGCATGGGCTTCACAAGTGAATGGCCTAACAGAGCCCATGCTTTGCTATGATGATCCTGGATTAACTTCATGACATTTCAAGTTAAAACAATCTTGGATAGCAGCTGTGGATGACCTCAGGCTGAAATCCAGTGGCAGAGGAAATGAACAATATTGAGAAAGACAGATTACTGGTCTTCCGAAATATAAGACAGTTGTGATGGTCAGAGACCTTATTCAAAAAGGTGAAAGAAGAAACTCTTCCTGTAGTTCTGAAAACCAACCCATAAGGAGATTCCTTATCCAGCTTTTGAAGAAAGCTAATCCACAGGAGTGGCAGAAAGGCTTCCTCTTCGATATGTTTGCAAGGATAGCGAAGGGTTGTTCCTCAATATTTCCTTGGGTTAATTCACACCTTGGGATAAGCCATGCTGAAACCAAGCCATGATCGGTTGGCTCATTGCTCACTAAGCAACTGCTACTGGCAGATGAACAGGCTCTTGTCATGACTTGTTTCCTCCGTTTCCCCTCAATATGCTCCCAGCATATACCCCAGGGAGTCTTTGCAGCACAACTCCTGCTTGATGAGATTCTCTCTTCTTGTTTCTTACCTTCTTGACTTATGAAGTGCATATTGATCTCTCTCTCTCTCTCTCTCTCTCTCTCTCTCTCTCTCTCTCTCTCTCTTTGTGTATGTGTGGAGTGAGACAAAGGGATGGGGGAGCAAGACTAAAAATAAAAGTGTGGTGGTTAGCTCCTCCTCCCAGCACAGCTATGCATTTATCAGTGACTGAGTGGCCTCTCTGTAGCTACAAAGGCCCCCAATGAAGACCATGGAGATTGGAGACAGGAGAATTTAAGCTTTCCCTCTCCTGTTTCCATGCCAAATTCACATGCTATAAGAAATAGTTACACAGGGTAAAATGATGCAAGGGGGGGGCATAAACCCTCCTACAGGGAGTGGCGGAATCTTAAATTCCCTCTCCCAAACTGCCATGATCCCAAATTGGGACAAGCCAGTCATTCATATAACAACTATGGCTTGCCGGATCAAACACAGCTAAAAGTAACTTTCTACAAGACGAAGCTTAATGTTTCTTCATTGCCTGCCCCCCAGAACCCATAACATGTGGCAATTCTGTCAGAGGATCACACTCACTTGATAGTAAAGATCTGCAATGAACTTTGCAAGTGTGGCACGGTGGTTAGAGTACAGGTCAGGGACTGGGGAGAGTTGAGTTCTAGTTATCAATCTCACTGGATGCCTTTGGGACATTTTCAATCTAACTTGGAAGGAAGGAAGGTTCAGTTGCTCTGTTCTGTATGAGAATCATCCCCAAACCTCCTGCTGAGCAAAAGCCTTGGTTCTGATCCATACTTTTCACCACTTACCTGCTAAGAAGGTGAACTGAAGCTTTCTCATCTGTTCCACCCCACCACACGTAGGCTAAAGCAGTGACTTTCAACCTGCACACCCCCCACCACACACGCACGGAGCATTTGATCATTGCTAAGAATAATAGTGGATCCATAACTAAACTTTTATTTTTGTTCTTGTGTTGCCCCAGCCTTTGTGTGATCCCAAGGAATCGATATGCTAGGTGCAGGTTTGCCCTCAAGGAGACTTCACTGTCACAACGGGCAATTTAGTAGCTAGCTTTCAAAGGGTTCACCAGCAGGTCACTTACAATGCATCCCATGGACCAACCTGCAAGGCAGACTTCGATCAGCTACAGCAGACGGTCAGTGACTCCCCCTCAGGAATAACAGCCCAGACAATGCACCAAGGAAAATGACCAGCTTATATAAATTAGCCATAAGGAAAGGGATGGCTATTACAAAGTGTTGTGACCTAAGTAGTGTGTTTACCTCATTAGCAAGCTAAAATGTATACCATATGCAGTTTCTCATCATTGTACTCTTTAGCACATGAAGTTTCCCATTCTTGTTTGTATTTCACATCCAAACATTCCAACATCATGTGCTAAAATGGTGGGTTTGAGTATCAAAAACTAATTAAGCTAAACATGCAACACAGTACCAGCTCATTAGTAGGTCTGATAAGGTACATTCTCTCAAAATAGAGGACAGCACATGCCTGTCCTTCGGCCATCTTTCTTGAGTCCTTTGGAAAACAATACCTAACAAGCTAAACAAGGTAAGCATAGGCAGCACTTTATTCATGCTAATCAAGGCCTATACTTTCAGAGACAGAGATAAAGGCCTGGATTTTATAGCACATACCCAATACAGTTCTACAGATCAAAGCGCATGCATAACTTGTAATAATATTCTGCTGTTGAAAGTAATTGCCCATCACTTTCTTATGCCTTGACATAGGTTTTCTGGTTCCCTTTGCATGTAATGTTATACAAAAAAGCAGCATACCTAGTTGAGAGTACTTAAAAGCAATGTTTTGACTCTATGCTCTGCATTAGTTTCTCTCTCGATCTTTCTCTATTTCATACATCATTTACAAGTTATTTGCTGAAGAAATTCCACATAATCAGGTAACCATAGCTTTTGCAGGGTAAAAAAGCAAAACAAACCACTGTAGCAGAGGGACAAAGAGAGAGCTGAATAAACTTTTTGTTCCAGTTTAGTAATGATCTAAATTTTAACCAAAAGTTGGTCCTCTATCAAAAAAAAAAAAAAAAAAAAAAAAAACCTCAAGCAAGTGATGTGGCACAGAGAATCACCACAGCAATTTTGATGGGATATGCAGTTTACATATTCATCCATAAGAACTTAATTTTCCAGATTTTCTTTTATAGGAACAGTGAGAATGGTGAGCATCCCTGAGAGTTTTGTGAGAAAAGATTGTTTTATTAATTCTGCCTCTGCTCCCTTGAAGATAATCAATTATATGTGAATAATGCACAATGGATATTTATCTTACCTGGTATTTTCTACAAATAATGTGAAGTAAAACTATGTGATGGATGCAACAAGTCATATGAATTAGGCATGCTTTCTATTAAGGTAGCAATACAAGGAAGCTTGCGCTTTAAAAAAATACATCTTAATTTTTCCACAAATTAAATTTTTATTATGTAGAAGAAATTCCATTGTCATGATTGCAGAATCCCATTAGCACCAAGATTTATGGTAATGTTGATGTAAATAAGGTTTTCAAATTTAGAAAGATTACATCATAAATAAATAAATCTCCGAATTTCTCTGTTGCTCTGCATTTGTGGGTCAATTATTATTTCTTGTACTACTCCTGAAATAATTGGAAGAATAAGTCCAGGATGATGTTGGTGATATATACCCCTTTTACTTTCTTTAGGGAAATGTAGTAATTTCTATTTGTTCCAGTTCACTAGTCCTTTAGGTTTATGGATTTACTATTCTGGATGCCTGCCTGTTTTTAAATTAACCATTAAAAAGATATATATTATTGTGCAGGGCCTGGTAATTTTTGATATTTCACAAAGAATTTATTTTGATGTCAATTTTTGCATTGTGAATCACAATATGTTCTGCTAGATCCTAGGAGAGAATGATGGGCTTATTTATTGCAGGTATATATTTCCCTTTGGGTACTCAAGGCATGTACCAGAACCCAAGTGGTGGCATTCATGATGCAAATTTTGTGCATCCCCTGTAATTTGTCAGCTGGCAGATGGGTGAAGAAGGTCCCATTGACTGTGATAAGTGGTAAGTCTTCTAAGGAAGACTGAATGCTATTCTTTTCTCATTGCAAAGCCCCTAAGATTGACCGTGTGTGATCTTTGAACTCTAGCGGGCTTGCTATACTTTTCCTTATGTTGCTGGATTGTTACTCATAAGTAAAGAGGAAACTGATTGTGGAAGGGAGCATAGCTACCCTGTACACATTCTCATCCTAAGGACAGGAGAAAACATTCCCTAAATGAGGAGCATGTCCTCCAACTTTTAAAATAACCAGCTGGAAGATAAGTGAGAAAGCAAAGATGCAAACAAAGAAACAAAGAAACAAACTTCATTACTCTGGGATTGTGACAGTCATAACCTGTTTTAAGAGGCCCAATCTGGCTGTAGTATATTCTTCACCCCTCCCTCATGGATCACTGCCTTGCCGTGGCAAAGGGGCTTGTGTAGCTCAATGAAGCTATGAGCTATGCCGTGCAGGGTCACCCAAGATGGACAGCTCATAGCAGAGAGCTCTGACAAAACGTGTTCCACTGGAGAAGGAAATGGCAACCCACTCCAGTATCTTTGCCATGAAAACCCCATGGACAGTACCAAAAGGCAAAAAGATATGACGCCGGAAGATAAGCCCCTCAGGTCGGAAGGTGTCCAATATGCTACTGGGGAAGAGCGGAGGGCTAGTACTAGTAGTGCCAGAAAGAATGAACTGACTGGGTCAAAGCCAAAAGGACACTCAGTTGCCGATGTATCTGGTGGTGAAAGGAGAGTCCGATGCTGTAAAGATCTATACTCCATAGGAACCTGGAATGTAAGATCCATGAATCAAGGCAAGCTGGATGTGGTCAAACAAGAGATGACAAGACTGAACATCAACATCTTAGGAATCAGTGAAATAAAATGGACAGGAATGGGTGAATTTAATTTGGATAACCATCAGGTATACTACTGTGGGCAAGAATCTCTCAGAAGAAATGGAGTAGCCTTCATAGTCAATAAAAGAGTAGGAAAAACAGTACTGGGACACAATCTCCAAAATGACAAAATAATCTCGGTTCGAATCCAAGGCAAACCATTCAACATCACAATAGTCCAAGTCTATGCCCCAACCACGGGTGCTGAAAGATCTGAAGTTGACTGGTTCTGTGAAGGCCTACAACACCTTCTAGAATTAACTCCAAAAAATGATGCCCTTATCATCATGGGGGATTGGAATTTTAAAGTAGGAAGTCAAAAGATAACCGGAATAACAGGCAAGTTTGGCCTTGGAGTACAAAATGAAGCAGGGCACAGGCTGGTAGAATTTTGTCAAGAGAATATGACGGTCATAGCAAACATCTTTTCCAACAACCCAAGGGACGACTCTACACATGGACATCACCAGATGGTCAACACAGAAATCAGATTGACTATGTGCTCTGCAGCCAAAGATGGAGAAGCTCTATACAGTCAGTAAAAACTAGACCAGGAGCTGACTGTGGCTCAGATCATGAGCTTCTGGTTGCAAAATTTAGACTTAAGTTGAAGAAAGTAGGGCCAAGCACAAGGGCACTCAGGTATGACCTAAATCATATCCCTGATGAATATACAGTAGAGGTAACAAATAGATTTAAGGAATTAGATCTGATAGACAGAGTGCCTGAAGAACTATGGACGGAGGTTCACAACATTGTATAAGAGGTAACAACTAAAACCATCCCAAAGAAAAAGAAATGCAAAAAACAAAAACAAAAAACAAAACAAAATGGCTGTCTGAGGAAGCTTAACAAATAGCTGAAGAAAGAAGGGAAGCAAAAGGCAAGGGAGAAAGAGAAAGATACAAACAATTGAATGCAACATTCCAGAGAATAGAAAGAAGAGATAAGAATGCCTTCTTAAATGAACAGTGCAAAGAAATAGAAGAAAGCAATAGAATAGGGAGGACCAGAGATCTCTTCAAGAAAATTGGAGATATGAAGGGAACATTTCATGCAAAGATGGGCATGATAAAGGACAGAAATGGCAGGGACCTAACAGAGACAGAAGAGATTAAGAAGAGGTGGCAAGATTACATAGAAGAACTATACAAGAAAGAGCTTAACGTCCCTGATAACCACGATGGGGTGGTCACTGACCTTGAGCCAGACATCCTGGAATGTGAAGTCAAATGGGCCTTAGGAAGTCTGAGCAACAACAAAGCTAGTGGAGGCAACAGTATTCCAGCTGAGCTATTCAAAATCCTAAAAGATGATGAAGTAAAAGTGCTGCACTCAATACGCCAGCAAATTTGGAAAACTCAACAGTGGCCACAGGATTGGAAAAGGTCAGTTTACATTCCGATCCCAAAGAAGGGCAATGCCAAAGAATGTTCAAACTACCGCACCATTGCACTCATTTCACATGCTAGCAAAGTAATTCTCAAAATCCTACAAGCTAGGCTCCAGCAGTATGTGGACTGAGAACTACCAGAAGTACAGGTAGGATTTCGAAGAGGGAGAGGAACGAGAGATCAAATTGCCAACATACGCTGGATCATGGAGAAAGCTAGGGAG
>NW_025335349.1:19614691-19727798 GCF_004798865.1 Varanus komodoensis
GGGGGGGGAATGGCTGTGAGTACACCTGTGATTGCGCCCATCTTTCCTGCAGGAGCGCAGCCATGATCTCGGCCATCTCCCCCCCACCCAAGCACCTGCGTTCACACCCATCTCTCCTCCCCTCCAGCGCGCCGGGATGACGGGTGCATGCAGGGATGACAGACGCGATCGCAGTCATGCTGGGGGGGGGCAGGAAGATGGCCATACTTGGGGGAGGGGGAGATGGCTGTGATCTTTGTTGTTCTTTGTCACTTTGCTATACATTTTTCTGATTTAAAAAAATAGTTACAGAACAGATTAACTTTATTTACATTGAACCTTTTGGGGAAATTTAACTTAGCTCACGACTAATCTGGGTCACAACCAGAGTCCTGGACTGGATTAAGGTTGTGAGCCAAGGTACCACTGTATTTTATTGTTTTGCTTTTATGGACTGTTGCAAACTGCCTGTAGAGTTTTGGCTATGGGGGCAGTATAGAAATGAAATAAATAAATGATAACTTCTTCCAGCCTGATGACACCCCCCCCAACACACACACATGCGTTCAAGGAATCAAGGTCACATAAGTGCCATTTCCATCACCCTTGACATTTGGCACATGTGTGAAGGGGCTCTGTGGTGTACTGGTTATGCAAGGATGAAACCAGAATCCCCCACTTGTGTGGAGGATTTGATGTGTCTGTGTTTCACACACACACACCCCACGAATGAATGGATGGGAGATATTGCAAGTGTATCAAGTAGCAATGGGATGCAGCTTCCAGGCACAACCCTACATCAAAACTCTGCTTTAACATGAGGTTCTTACACCCCACTGGCCCTGCTTATGATGCTGTCTGACTTCTCCACATCACTCCAGCATCCAGAGGCAGTGTTACAAGGTGGATACTAGGGCTGGTGCCCCGGTATCTCTGGGAGGCCACCCACCCCAGGACCCAGCTCTCCATGGGCACCTGCTGAAATAAAGTCCCAGAGGCCTTGATGATCTTTGCTGCATCTGATCCCCCTAGATTCAGTGCTTTATTTCCCCACGTGTGTTTCACCTCCTACTGTCCTCTCTGAAATCTTTCTGCCAGAAGGTATTTTCTGAAACCAAGTGCCCTCCTCTATCAATACATCCCTTTGTACCAAAGGAATGTCCTTTGTAGACAGGGTCCTTTAGAGACTTTACAGGATATATACCTGTGCATGCATGCATGCATGCATGCATATTCAAATATGTGCTTCTTTGTCTTGTGGACCTAAGCCCCAGATCATTTAATTAATCTAGCACTGCCCCTGCGTTAGTCATGAAGATATGCAGAGAGGAGTGTGGCTTTTATGGTCTGGTGACCCTGTGAAGGGATCTAAGAGAAAGGGGGAAAGAACCAGTGCAAGAGAGGCTAGGCTTGAGGAGCAGTGGCAGAGAAGGTTATAGCAAGGGCACTGGATTTGTTTAGCCTACAACCTAACAGCAAAACCCATCTAGCTAGAGAGCAACTGACGTGCTGGCAGCTTGTCTGTCTGCGTCTTGTCAAAGGCCTTACAAAAGCTCCTGTGGACCAGAGAGACAGATTTAACTGCCTGATATTTATTATATCTGTATACTGCCAAGTAGTCCAAAGGATTAGAACAATTATTTTGCATCTAGTGACCTCCAGATAAGCTGAACAGCAATCCCCAGCCAGCATGACCAATGGTTAGGCAAGGCTGCAAGAAGTCTCGCTGCTTTAGTGGAATCAATTCCCACTTGCTACCAGTCTTACAATTAAAGTGTGTGTTTTTTTGTGAGCATATATATATGACAACAATGGGTAACCTTTGGCTTGCAATTAAACTTTTCTTGCTGCTGTACCCTTCAAGGAATCAGAGAAAAGAGAATATTGCTGGCAATAAATATATAAATGCCTAATGAAAAATAAAAGTGTGCTTTGTGGGCATGAGAGCTGTTACAAAGATCTGTGGTCTTAATTTTTCAGGCAAGAAAGCTGTTTTACACCCCCCCCCCCGCAAAAAAAAAAAAAAGCATTACATTCTTTAGCTTGGTGTTAGTTATCCATTAGCTCTGAGTTAGTCTGTGAAATTGGTAACATTGAACTTAGGAATTAGACTGAGATAGCTACTGTAAGACTGTACAATATTTGCTTACTGGTTCCTCACTGTGCTTGTGGCTACTTCTATTGTACTATGGTATATATTAAGAACAAGAAAGTTCTCTATGAGCCATTAACCTTACTGAGTCAGTATACTACTCATACAAAAAGCCATGCCGGGATCTGGAGGGTTAGGGGAAAAGTGACCCCCCAAGGCTTTTTTTTTTTTTTACAGCTGCTGTTTGTATAAATTGCTTGCCGGGGGGGGGGTCTCCCCCCCCCCAACTGGGCCTGCAAAAAGCACTGCATCACATTTAAGACAAGGTCAAATCCCACACCTGTGTTTTCTAAAGAAAGCTGTTTTGCCAGCTTCTATTTTAAGGCCTGGAAGTATTCTGAGCGTGTGATTACAGAGCTCCTGTCTGTGAGGCCATGCGATGTCATGCAGGGAACCTTGTGTTTAACAAGGGGCAGCTGGTGCCTTCCAAAAGTGTGGGTGGGGCAGGCTGCTACAGGACACCCTTGGTTGCATAGCCAGAAGTGTGGCTTCTAGATTGAGAGAGGTATTACTACCACTGTATACAACTCTGGTGCGCCCGCAACTGGAGTACTGTGCTCAGTTTTGGGCCTGTCATTGCAGAAAGGATATAGCCAGGTTAGAGTCAGTGCAGCATCGGGCCACAAGGTTGGTGGCCGGTTTGCAGGGGATGCCGTATGAGGCGAGACTGAGGGAACTGGGTCTCTTCAGCCTGGAGAAGAGGAGACTCAGAGGGGATATGTTGGTGCCATACACGTATGTGAGGGGATGTCACATGGAGATGGGTAGAGACCTGTTCTCCCCTGCAGAGGAAGGCAGGATGCGCTCCAATGGAGCAAAGCTCAGGGAATCAAGGTTCCATTTGGATGCCAGGAAGCACTTCCTGACAGTCAGGACCCTGAGGGTGTGGAATGGGCTTCCACGGGAGGTGGTTGAGGCCCCATCGGTGAGGGTGTTCAAGGATAGGCTGGACATGCACATGGTGGGCATATTGTGAGCAGAGCCAGCTAGAGCCGGGGATCAGACTAGATAGCCCAGGAGGCCCCTTCTGACTGGCACTGTCTTTCTAAGTCTCATCTGGAAAACTCAACACTGGCCACAGGATTGGAAAAAGTTAGTTTACTTTCCGATCCCAAAGAAGGGCAATGCCAAAGAATGTTCAAACTACTGCACCATTGTACTCATTTCACATGCTAGCAAAGTGATGCTCAAAATCCTGCAAGCTAGGCTCCAGCAGTATGTGGACTGAGAACTACCAGAAGCACAGAAAGGATTTTGAAGAGGGAGAGGAACTAGAGATCAAATTGCCAACATACGCTGGATCATGGAGAAAGCTAGGGAGTTCCAGAAAAACATCTACTTCTGCTTCATTGACTACGCTAAAGCCTTTGATTGTGTGGATCACAACAAATTGTGGCAAGTACTTAAAGAGATGGGAGTACCTGACCATCTTATTTGTCTCTTGCAAAACCTATATGGGGGTCAAGAAGCAACAGTGAGAACTGGACACAGAACCACTGATTGGTTCAAAATTGAGAAAGGAGTTTGGCAAGGCTGTATACTGTCGCCCTGCCTATTTAACTTATATGCAGAGCACATCATGAGAACAGTGGGGCTAGATGAATCACCAGTTGGAATTCAGATTGCTGGGAGAAATATCAACAACCTCAGATATGCAGATGATACCACTCTAATGGCAGAAAGTGAAGAAGAACTAAAGAGCTTCTTAATGTGGGTGAAGGAGGACAGCGCAAAAGTTGGCTTGAAACTCAACATTAAGAAAACTAAGATCATGGCATCCGATCCTCTCACATCCTGGCAAATAGATGGGGAAGAAATAGAAGTAGTGACAGTTTTTATTTTTCTGGGCTCCAAGATCACCGCAGATGGGGACTGCAGCCAAGAAATTAAAAGACGCTTGCTCCTGGGGAGGAAAGCTATGGCAAATCTAGACAGCATACTAAAAAGCAGAGACATCATCCTGCCAACTAAAGTGCATATAGTCAAGGCTATGGTTTTCCCAGTTGCAATGTATGGCTTTGAAAGCTGGACCATAAGGAAGGCTGAGCGCAAAAGGATTGAGGCCTTTGAATTGTGGTGCTGGAGGAGACTCCTGCAAGTCCCTTGGACCGCAAGGTGATCAAACCGGTCAGTCCTAGAGGAGATCAACCCTGACTGCTCTTTATAAGGCCAGATCCTGAAGATGAAACTCAAATACTTTGGCCACCTAATGAGAAGGAAGAACTCCCTGGAGAAGAGCCTAATGCTGGGAACAATTGATGGCAAAAGAAGAAGGGGACGGCAGAGAATGAGGTGGCTAGATAGAGTCACTGAAGCAGTTGGTGTGAGCTTAAGTGGACTCCGGGAGATGGTGGAGGACAGGAAGGCCTAGAGGAATGTTGTCCATGGGGTCGCGATGGGCCGGACATGACTTTGCGACTAACAACAACAAAATTCTTCACCCAATGCACTTTCCCAATTAATTTCTTCCATTCTTGGGGATGCAGTGAATGTTACATGCAGAAGAGCAGCACATTAAGAAACAGTGCATATTCAACTGAGGAAGATCTCATGTATGGGCATTGACTCACCTTATTTAGACTGGCATTTCAGCATTAAGCCAGAATATTTGTCCACTTGAGTGGCCTTAGCTGAATGCTTGTGAAATCTTTCTTCCCAGGTTTCCCCATGTATGCACAGAAGTATTAATGATCATGTCGCTGACAGCTATGCCCACTATCTGCTTTTCCTTCACCTCCTGCTGCTGCTGTATTTTGGGCCACCCCGAAGCTTCCATCATGGAGAAAACATGATGTTATGACCTGCACTGTTCAAATGACAAGCAGAGAGGGAGGCTTCTAGGTCCTGCTTCATGCCACTGCATCCCGCCTGCCTGCATTTGGGAAAGAAATCAGGCTTATGTTTCCACTGCCACTTGGCTCCTAGTGGGTTCTACTCCTGGTATTGTATCCATTAGGATGCATTTCCAGGAAGAAGTGGCACAGTAATACTTATTCCCCTATTTCAGCTTGGGCCAGTCACCATTTGAGTCAGGACCAGTATCAAGGAATGGTGAAGAGCCCACACATCAGTGGGGACCCTGTGAAAATATCCCCTTGAAATCGCTCCTCCTTTGCACCATCACCACATACTTGTTCACCTAAACTACATCTTCCTCTAGAGGTTAGTGGTGCTGAGGAAGAGGAGCAGTAGATGCCAGTGCCTGGCAGTCATCTACAGTTAGTAGCTAGTGTGGGGAAGAAGGTAGTGAAACATTAAACTCACTGGTGGGTGAGTCTGCTCTAATCTTTCCACTTCTTGAAAAAGCAAGGGTTGTAAGAATCATGGAATTGTGACAATTACAAAATGCAAAGTAAGAACTGGCACTGAATTTTGTTATTTCCCTTTTCACTCCATCCCCTAATCCCATTGCCTATCATATTGTAAAGCTATAAACAAGGCCCGTCCTGCTGCCGCTTTGCTTTTGCACACCAAGTGGAAATGGTGTGTATGTTGTACATTATCAAGTGGGACTTTCAACACAATATTACATTGTGGAGTATTCCTCTTCTGATTTCCAACCACTTCATTCTACTACCCCAGTTTCTTCCCCTTCTACCCCCAGTAATAAGTCAGTATGCTGTTGTCACTCAGAATGCTAAGTTGGATTGTCTTGGAGTGTTGGCAGCCACTTACATTTTCCAAAGTGTTTATTTTTGGTACCTCTGCAAGCTGTGGGACTACCTTAAGTTGGATGAAACATTCCTCTTCTGTGTGGGTAGTGCCAGTTTGGATACCTCAGCAACAGCATTCGGTCTGAACATCAGAAATACAGAAAGGATGAATGAAAGAATGAATGAATGAGCCATCTGTTCTTTAGCAGGACTAGAACAAATGACACAAGGGAGAGAATGGATTGATGTAACCTCTTAGGTAAATGAGATGTACTCCTCTGCAATGTACTTTCGATTGGAATGGCAATCCCTTTTAATATTTCCAAGCTATTTTAAATGGGCTTTGACACCTTTAGCTAAACAATAATCAGGTATGTTGTGTTCATGGATCCAACACAATTTACATAAGCTTGAATTTAGAAAATGGCAATTTATGAATTTACAAATATAGCAAGCAGCAAAGGAATAAATGACTAACCAAACTTCTGTGAATCTTGTGAATGAATGTTCAGTATTTTTCAACTGGTACTTACACTTAGGAATTTTGGAGAGTTGCTTTTAAAGACTACTTACCAGAGTTATAGCCATCTAAAATAGCTAGCTGCTAACATGCAAACAATACAGATATTAGAGCAGATACTTATCCCAGTGGGGTGTGTGTGTGAGTGTGTGTGTGTGTGTGTGAAGAATATATAGCAGATAATCTTTACTGTAGTTTTACAAAATCATTTTTGCAGCACAATGCTTGTTTAATAATGCACTGTCAGAAGGGACCCACTAGTAAAAATACAGATGCAAGATAATTCTATTTATTTATTTATTTATTTATTTATTTATTTATTTAGTATACCTTCCATTACAGACATCTGCAGTGTATACATGGAGAAATTTGGCATGATCAGGGTTTCTTTAGTCTCCATCATCCTACAAGCATTTCAACTAGCATGAAGACAGCTTCACAAGACAATCCTCATATTTAGTGCTGAGCCAGAATTTCCTCCTAGAGGTTGATCACTGGAAAGAAATAGCATGGTTGGGGTGAAAGGAATAAAAGGAAGAACATGGGTGTGGGAAAGAAAATGTCAAACAGGAGGAGGTAGATGGGGACCTTATACAGAAAATGATGCAAGAACTGCCTTTTCAAGCAACATCACCTTTCTTAAAGGTAAGTCTTTGTCAGTGAGTAATGATGAAGCTGCAACAATGGGTGGTCATTTTGGGAGAAGGTAGCTATGGCCTTTAGAATAACTCCATGACATAGCATCTTTCTAACTTAGGCATTGTGGGCTGGGAAAGTTGGTGGCTCCAGTTAATAGTCTGAACCTTGAAGAAGTGACCATGGGGATAGCATTCACCAATATAGATAGCTCCTTCATAGTTAAGCTAAAATCCAGGGTATATAAACCACCCTAGTGGCATAGAAGGCACTAGCCTCCACTGACTGTAGAGCAAAATTGTGACTTCCTGGCTTCAAACTGTTGCAAACCTATCATTAATTGCAGCAGATGATCAGTTGCATTTAAGGGGGGGGGGGGATTTGGTAAAAAAAAAAAAAATCCCTCTACTGCTTTTCCAGTAAGTTAACACCACCAAGAATTCCTAGAATTTCTTCCATGCCTGAGACAACAATCAAAATCTTCTTTCCCCATACTGGGAGCCCACAAAAATGCATTTTCCATTCCAGTGAATTGCATACCTTAGGAAATACTTGCATGAGAAACACCACTATAAAGGGGATCCATACAAACTTTTTGGCCTGGAAATGGAAGCAGACTTACCTGAAAAGATGCTTAGAGAGTGAACCTGGCAGGACTCAGAGCATGGGCAGCAGCCTGCGTTGAGCTAGGAATCAGGAGTTACACAGAGGATTAGAGGCAGGGTTGTACAGATTGTATTGAATACATTCTGTGTTTCATGGACTGTCAAGCATATTTCATTCTGTGAAAGAAAAGGAGTGGATTTTGTCTCCTTGGGTCCTCTCTTTCAGTGCCCCATTTCCTCTTTTCTGGCACTTCATAAATGGCTCCACAGATGAACTTGCACAAGTTGCTCAGTTGCAAAACAACAAACAATCCATCCAAAAGAGGATTTGTGAGTGTGAGATTTGTGAGACCATGTGAGTGTGGTCTGTTAATACCTTGTATCAATCTGGTGCAACTAAGGCTTAGGAAAGCAGATAGGAATATTGATTTGGTAACATGGAGGGAAAGCACAGGCGGAGACAACAGCAATAGGGGACGATCAGCACAGCAGCAGAGAGAAATGAAAAGAATGAGCATCAGGGATAGAATAGACCGGATTCAGCAGGGGCATTTCATAAACATGTATGGGGGGTGGAGTAGGGGGAGGGAGTCCAGTTTAAGGAACTATGGCTGACTTTTGGAATCTAATATCACTTGGCAATACAACCCAGCCGTCATAACTGAGGTATTTCACTATCACTGAATAAGATAGCTTAGGGTTAACAGCTTCCAGGAAGCCTTTGGACAGTTAATGTGATCTGCTTTAGGTCTAGCACCATCTTTGCCATGATCTTTCTGTGACTCTTCGTTTCTTTTGACAGAAGAGAAATATAGATACAATAAACCATCATCTCTGAAATACACACTGAAAGAAACCTTTTTCCTCTTAGTTGACAGCTTCTTTGGCAGCCATATCGTGCAATCCCCAAAAGGACACTGATTGAATTTTCCAGCTGAACTGGTGCTCTGCTGTTTGGAGTGTACATTTTCTTTTCCATTTTTCTGTACTTGTAGTGCAAACTCCTTCCCATAGACCTAATGAACATCTGCCTTTGCCAATACTCTGGGTTGAAGTTACCTTGCTAGGCTTCAAGGTGTTAGAAATGTGTGTGAAATATTGACTCCAAATTTCAATTGAAGCAGTTTGGAAGCGAAATTTGGGAGATTCTACACCGGGCTTTGGGTGGAAAATATATTTTATTTTATGTTATGTTGGTTGAAACTGATGAATTTTCTTTGACAATTTCACATAGGTTTTAACATCTCATTTTTAAAATATATGCAGGTTTCCCAATCTAGAGGCCTACATGTGCTTCAGTGTAGATATGGATGACTGGCAAGAATAGACTACAGAGTGCCTTTATGTGTATGCTGTTTTCCCTTTAATAGAGTCAATACTGAAGCTTTAGCAGGTGGGAAAGGCAAAGCAGTAAGGTGCATAATGTTGAAACAAGGTACATCAGCCTTGGTCAAAACATGAAATCTGGGCATTCCAAGTACTTTCTAAGCAGGAGGGGGAAACAGGCTTCACTTCAAAATCAAAATCAAAGTTTGAATTCTGCATTAGGCTTTGGAAAGGCAGACAGCATATCTCCAAAGACAGGACCCATTGCTTTTCTTTCTCCTAATTCTGAAGTGAGAGTAAAGGGAGAGAGGAAATGGGGCTGAGTGACTGGTAGGCTCACCCTCTAATCATATGGTTATTCTTTCAGGGATTCACAGTGGTGCTTTTGATAATGAATGAGATGAACTTTCTGCCAACACTTTTCTTCAGTAGAAGAGAATACTTAAAATTATTTTCAGTCATCAGGTTCTCCTAGCTCCTGCAGCTGTCTTTCTGAATGTTTTTCAGTTGAAAATATAGTAAACACATTAATCTTCTATTTCCATACAATTTGTCCAAAAACCCTCCAATGGAGGTTTAGCTCACTCAACCCTCAAAGTTCAGATTCCCTTAGCACAGAACCCACTCTTTTAAAATCTTTTTAAAATTTTTCAGTTTTCTTACGTAGGGCCACCTCTATGCAGTTGAGTCAATGATCCACAAAGAATAAGCACAACCTCTTCTCCCTAATACCTTCAAAATGTAAAGGCTGCTTCTGTGCAAAATCTCTACATGTATTCAGGCTTGATTCCCTCAATGGAGACAAATATTCTGCAAAATTTTTCCAATCATCCCAATAAATATCGTTAACAGTCTTCTTTAAATACATGCACACCAAAATGTAAGGGTGCCAAATGCAAAATCCATCCAATTTTTCCAAAATTTTGCAAACACAACCCCCTTCTAAGGGTCTTTGATATATAAAAATTTCAATTGTCTGAAAAATCAAAATTGTTCAATTTTGCCTGATGGTTCAGTGAGGCACAAAGTCTTGGATTCCTACATGTTGGTTTCAATGGGCTGAAGCATTTGCAGAATTGGACCATTTTCTAGTCATAACATCAAAGACTCATGGTCTTTAAGGCTATCAAGTCCAACTGCCTGCTCAGTACAAGACCATGTTAAAGCATTCCTGGCAGAGGAATGCTTTCCCACTGGTTTATTTATTTATTTGGAAAACTTATATGCCGCCCCATTTGCATAAGCCTCGGGTTCCTGATTGCCTCTAATGTGGGAGAGCCCATGGCATTCCTCGGTCACTGTTTCCATTGCCTTGCTTCTCTAAAAGTCAAGTCTTTTCCCCCTGATGTCCAGCTCACATCTGGCTTTCTTTAACCTGAGCCCAGTATTCTCTGCCCAGCACTCCAGGATGACTTTGAAGAGAATCTGGCCCTCCTCTATGAAACAGCCTTTCAAGATTGATTGATTGATTGATTGATTTTCTTTACTGCCATTAGCAAAGAAAGATTCCCTTTGAAAAGTGCTACCTCCTCTCAGTCTTCTCTTCCCCAGCTTAAACCTGCCCAGTTCTTTCAATCTCTCCTCATAAGGCTTTGTTTCCTGATTATCCGTGTCACTGGATCAACACACTGATCCTTTGCTACTCTCCTCTGAACTTCTTCCATCTTGTTTACATCCTTTTTGAAGTGCAGTGCCCACACCTGGATGTGGTGTTCTAGTTGGGGTCTAACTAAAGCAGAATAGAGGAGAACCAGTCGCCCATGTGATTTGGAAGCTCTGCTTATGTCAGTGCAGTCCATAATAGCATTTACCTTTTTTGCAGTCTCATCACGTTGTTGGCTCCATGGCAGATCCAAGTCAACATCTTGTGGTTGGTTCACACCTCTAACTGAAACACAAAGGTAAAAGGTTTACGATCTTACTTCATCTCTCATTTTGCATTGGGTTGTTAAATAGCAGTTTCACTTACGATAAAAGTCATAGCTTTCTATTGACAGTGTGAAAATAACAAACTGTCTTATTTTTTATTTTTTGGATTAATTGGCTGTAAATCATCCTGAAACATCTAAGTATGGGACAGTATAGAAAATTTTTAAATAAATAAATATTGGAAAACCTAATAGATACGTACTACCAAATAAGATGTTATATTCAGATCTCAATCACTCAGAGACCTTTAGAAACAGATATCAGCAGATAATAGTCCCTAGGCTGAGGATCAGGAATAATAATCCAATAAAAATTCAGGTCAAACTCCAGAGGGAGACAAATAGTAAGTAAGACAATACTGATGTGCACTAAGAAAAATGAAAAGCAATAATTGGAGAGAAGGTCCAAGATCTCAGTAATTCAATTTCCTGTAGGATATGCAAATCCACCAAGCTTAAGCATGACATGCTTTTCTGAAGCTCTTTCTGACTCATGTCCATATTATTGTTTGCTTCAGGGCTTTTTACATGAAAACTTATGCATATTTCATGCACACTTTGGAAATGCACATATATGATAGTGCATAGTTTCAGCTGTATTTTTACAACATGATAATGTTGTTATTGCAGTTGGCTTTTATTATAAAATTTCAACAAAACAAAATCATAAGGAAAAGAAAATATGTAACCACATAGATTGGAATATATCAACTTCAATTTGTGTATACAAAGTGAGTGGTGTGTGAGAGAGTGAAAATACAGCTTTTTGAGAATTATGCACAAGCTTCAATAAGGCAAGCCAAATATCAATGCATCCACTGTGCACTGTGAGTATCCACTCACAGGTGTTGATAATATTGCCATTTCGATGCTGAATGTGCCATTAGGTCCTCAGTCAATTGCGTTGTAGTGACTGTTTATCTCTCCAATGTTGCAATATTAGCCTTTCAGCTGTCAAAGGGCAGGGAAAACCATTTATACTGATCATGTTTAACTTCCAGGAAGCAGGTAAATAATTTAGGTTGGAATGTACATCAGTAAATGTTAAGGGATGTTAAACATTTGGGCACTGACAAAGCAGGATTACATAATGTATTAGAAGATTCCAGACTTGGGTCATTATGCTAATACATTTAATTTTTTTTAAAAATGCAAATGGGCTGTATTGCAAAAGTTGAGTGTATTATACCATTTAAGAATTAGGAATGTCTGCATTTAACATTTTGTGAATTAAACTGTTGATTGCTAATGGGTGGAAGTATGTTCTATTTCCCCTTCACCCTCTCCTACTTCTTAGTAATGTTAGCACAGTTATAATTTTCCAAATGTTCTAATTGTGACTGAGTGAATAAAATGTCAGTTGGAATAATGAAATAAGTGTAGCAGGATGGTCTGTAATAATAATTGCTAAGCCAGCAGTTGCATTAGCATATTTATGCTTGCTTGCTTCTCTGCCTCTAACAGAGTTTGTATTGTGCTGAAGACAGGCAGCCTATAAGGCAACAGGCCCAGTGGCTTGTTCCAGAAAGGGTGCCTGAAGGGACATAGAAAGTGGCTGGCAGAGAAAGGGTTAATGAGTACTGGCAGTGGGTTAAGTACAAAGGTCAATCTCTCCCTCTCTCTCTGTCCGAGTGTGCATGTGTTTGTGGAGACCTTATAGAACATCTGTTATTCAAAGGGGATGTCTTTTATTTGTGTGTTTGCTGATGTACATATTGACACAATTTATTTATTTATTTGTTTGTTTGTTTGTTTGTTTATTGCTCGCCTCTTCCAAGAAGTATATTGTCACTTTTTCTTTTTCTTTTCCTCTTTGACAACCCTACTGATGTTCAGATCACCCCTGCAATGTGTACAGAAACAAACTGTCATACAACTTTAAATTTGGAATCTAGCATGAATCACAAATCCCAATGAAAGAGATGGAGTCTGGAAAGGAAATAATGAAAAGAGGTAGAGGTATACCAATACTCGGGTCAAATACACCCAAAGTAATACAGAAGAAACAAACCAGGATACCTGTGAGGAGCAAAGCTTGTTCCTCACCTTGGTTCCTTCTTTGCATCTCTATGGCCATTCTTCCAATAATGCAGTCTTCAAAGGTTGTTGATTCAGATTCTGATCCAAAAGTGGAAAAAATAGTGGGGCTGAAATTCAGAGCTAAAATGACAATATCACTGGACCCAAGATAAGCCCAACAGTCACTGAGAAACAGACAGTTTTGAATAATGTGTGTGAGTGTGTGTAAATTTTCAGGAGCAAACCGAGAACGGTGGGGATGGACCTACCATCATTTTAGTCCAATTAAATGGCATCAGGTTAAGGAGGACCAACTAAAACCACCAGATGATCCAAGTGATTGGTCCATAAGTAGCATGATCCAGCTTGAAGTCAGCTCTTTTGGGTTTGGAAGAAAACAGAGGTACCAAGTTTGGAATCAATATCATTAGTCCACATTTCCTAAATTGGCCAGTATTCTGTCTTTGCTTGTATCTGTTGCTATTGACTCCTGCAGTTCTATTATCTTGTAAAACAAAGCCAACCTAGCTGGTCAGATTTCATATAATAAAGACTTTAAATAGAAAAACTTTGCCCCAGTCTGCTTGGAAGTAGACTGCACTCTTGATTTAAAGGGATTGTATTAAGTGATCTAGCCATTTAGAACTTTGGGAAAACTATGCCAGAGATGAAGGGAGACACTATCCTTTAATAAGATTCCCTGAAATGCCCAGGATTGACAAAGGCATAGCCTACCCAGCTTTAGAATGCTGATACACTTGGTAATAACTACAACATGAGATACCTTGAAGAATAATCACAAGGCTTCTGTCCAGATTTTCCCTGCAGCACAGCAAAATGGCTACTTTGAAAACTGTTCAGAGTCAGAGCATTATATAATGTGTCACATGTGCATTCCCAGCCATGTGCCCATACCAAGCTGCTCAACTCAGCCAGGTGCAGTAAGAAGCCTGCTTAAATACTGCAAAAGAGGATAGAGAGGTAAAAGAAGATGACGGAGATGGAGATGGAGGTGGTGCCATTGTTCTCTAATTTTGACAGCAATGGCCCAACAAAGCAAAGGATAATAACAAGCTTCTGATCTTGGAGGCTCCCATTATTCTAAAATTAGATTCATAAGACTGCACCATGATAAGATAACCTGATCAGCTGTGACTGCTAGTGATGTTAACATTTTGAAAATATGTGTAAATCCTGGACTGAACTAAATAAATATTTGCTAATAGATAAAATTAGCAAAAATTCAGATGAAATGGTTTGCCTATAAAATTCTGCAAGATGCTAATGGAAAATCAAACAAAGACCTGACTGAAATCTCAAAACTAGTGAAGAATTCATCAATTTACTTCCAGATGAATTCACCTATTTCTGCCTCCAAGATCTCCAAAGTACCGTATCAAGTGCTGTCAAAAGCACCAACAAAAGCACCCACCAATTTCTTCTAAACGGCCCAAATGCATCACTATTGGCTGCTTCAGGTTAGAAATGTTGGAACTCTCCAGGAATGATCTCTTGAGCCTTTTTGACTGTGCTTTACTAGCAGATGTCTTAAACAATTGGTTTTTAAAAAGTTGGAAAACATTCAAGAACATTTATCTCCCCATAGAAATCCAATGCGTTATCCCGAGTGTAACACTTTGCTGCAGAAGTATAAATATTCATGTTTCCAATTATAATGCCTGTTCATACCCTTAATTATCTGTATGTAAGTACTGATATAAGCAATCTATTAAATTATGTTTTCACTTTTACAGAGTCACATTCTTCAAGTGCACTTTTTCCAGAAAAAAAAATCAGCATAGGCGAATGCATAAAACATATTTATGCAACTATCAGTGTGAAAAGGTGTTATTTAGCTCTTTAACAGCATCACAATACTTTACATGTCCCCCCCAAGCAGTCATTCAGTTAACTAAACACATAGATTTGGGAAGTTGGGGCGGGGGTGCTGATGGTATTGTTCCTGCGTGTTTGGCCATTGTAATAATAAGTAAGAGTGACGTCTAGTTTGCAAATCCAGAGGTGCCTCAGGTGTTTTCAGCTGTTACCAGTTCAGTTCTAAAAAAAATCATAATTTACATAAACAAGAAAGAGAATATTTTAAATCTACACTCTTTTGCTTGCTGTTCTGTCAGCCTCTTTGTCACTTTGAGTTGCGGACTCACCTAATGTCTACAGACCTAGGGAGACATCTGGCACTCAACTTGATTTGAAAAATTTCCTACAAGCATCCATTTGAGAACTCTCACAAGCCTTCTAGATGGAAGGACTGAATGGGAAGAGAGAAGGAAGGAAGGAAATGATAGAGAGAGGTGGTAGGTTTGCCCACTTTATGGATTTATATACTCCAATTATCAGGCTGGTTATAAACTTTCCTCTTGTAAAGTACTATTTGGGGAGACTGGAATCTAGGGCATAGCACATCCATAATGGACAATGAAGTAATAGAATGGAAGATATACTTTTATTCCTTGGATAAAAAGATATATATCAATCCCTTACTAACCTGTTTATTTATTTGTTTATTTATTTATTTATTCATTCAAATATTTTTATATTATGTATGAAAATCTTCAGATGAGGCCTTTTCCAGTCTACCATGGGCTTCATTTTTTTTTTGTATGCCCGCTGTGCATTATGCACCTACAAAATGGAGCCCCAATGTGAGGGAGTCTTAACTTTGTAATGCCCTCCTGAGTGAGCTATCCTTGGCACTTACTCTGTAGTCTTTTTGGTGCCAAATTAAAATGTTCCTGTTTATACAAGCTTTTAAAAAATGTTTAATATCTTGATGTCCTCTGGATGTTAAAACCATAAATTCAATTTCAATCTAAATTGATTTTGGATTGCAGGTAATTGGGTGGTTGCTGCTGGTTTAGAGTAGTTAAGTATCTTGTCATTCAAAAATGTCCTTGTCATATAATTTTGTTATTATGACTTTATGTCCAGCGTCATGAAGATGAAGATAATGGTGGCAATGATGGTGGTGGTGGTGGTGGTGGTGGTGATGGCAGTATTGTACAGAGATCTGCTAAATCAATTGATTAATTAAACTATTCAACAAGTTCTATTGTTGAAGTTAACAGACTAGTCATACTTCTGGAGCAAATTTTCTAAAAGTAAAGTACCCTGATTAAGACCTGAATCTTAATCTTATACCTTGTAATTTAACTATATTCTTATATTTGTCTCACACCAGTTTCTTATTTGTGGTTCTATCTTTTTATGTTTTCTGTATGCTGCAATGTACCATGATCACTGAGTATACTCCTATTATAGCAACAATTCTTGAGAAAAAGACTGGAATTAATTCTGAAAAGTCAAAATTGGGGTGGATGGTTTTGCAGATTTCAAGAGGAGCCAACTGCCACCCCCATACAAAAGAGTACACCAAAAGCCAAGAGATAATCTGGACTGGTGTTCCATTATATCTGATTCACTTCTGTGTGCAGGCAGCTAAATGAATATGCTTTTTGTTCCATCAATAGATGAGAGCCAGTATGTCTAAACTTGACATTCAAATTCAATTACTCTGACACTGCAAGATGGAGATTGTGATTCCAAGCTTACGTGCGATTTAGAAGGTTCATCACCATATTGCTTTGGATGTCATGATTTTTGTTAGCTAAAAGGTTTAAGGGAGAGGTTTTCCAGGCATATTTTGTTGGTGTTTTGCTTGTAGACTTTATAATAAGCTTGGACGTTACACAGATACTGCTGCTATTTCCTTTGTATATTGCCAAAACATGCTCTGGGAGACAGACTGTGGAGAAACTGAACTGTATATTTGCCCTTTACAAACAAAGAGAGACAACCCAAAGTTTGGTACCGGTAGATAACACTACATTGGCAAAAGCAAAGCAAGGTCCCTCTCCTCATAGATGCCTATGCTTCTTGATATCCTTCTACTAGGCTTGATATTTTTAAATGAGAACAGTGGGGTGCTAATTTCTCTGAAATGGCTTGACATGAGGAAACATTCAAAACAGAAAAGGCAGCTTGTTTTTCTGATATAGTTCCCCCTTCCACTGCCCGCCTGCTATTTGACATCCAGTGTGGCTTATGCTCCAAAAACAAAGCATTTTAACATGTATAGATCAATATAGGAAAACAATATGAAACAAAGAGCCAGAGGAGCCAATGAAGCTGATAAAAAGAGCCACTGCTGGGAAAACCCAATCACCAGAATTTAATTGTAGAGATCCTGCAGCTACTATGAAGCACCAGTAAAATATTTGTCATTGAAAGACCTTCAGCATGTAATCCTTTGCAAGTTTCAACTGGCCGACTGGATGAAATTAGTATCCACACTTAGTACATGTTTCCTTCAGTTATCTGCTATGTCTTTTATAATATTATTTGGATAAAATATATGCTTCACTTTCCAGGATGAAGCAGAAGTTCCGAACAATATTCAGCATGACCAGTGTTAATGCTATGAACAATAGACAGATGGATTTGTTACAATTTTTCATACTAGCATGACATAGACAGTGTCTTAGTCCCTTTACAGTATCAGAGTACTTTTTTAAACATTCAATGCAAAGGCAGAATCATGAAAACAAATTGAAAACTGTTCTTATCCCCCCACCCCCAACTTTTCCCTTCTTTTCAAAGCAGAGTTGCATGAAGTGAGAAAGAGCTGTCAAGTCGGGCCTACAACAAATCACAGAACTGTGCAAAATGATTCAGTCTTCGTACCACCGCCATTGGCTCTTGATAACATGCAGAAATATACCATATAAAGATGCTAATCAATAGACCAGAGCAGTTCAACAAATACTCCATATATTCTTAGGTAACCTTCTGAGAAGGTAAAATCTAGTTTGATTGACAAATAGACTTTGTTGTGCTAAATCTGACCTGGCAGGATAGTTTCTGGCAGGATCTTTCCATGGACCAACTAATACTCCCACACACACCCCCAAAGAAACTAGACCAACTATAGACATGCTTTACTGTGTATAAATAAAGATCCAGAATGGATTTGTATCACACTGCCATCTATATCAAACCCAACTGTAATATTCAAGGGTTCGTGTATGTTTCTGGCAGGTTCAAGATAAATAAATATGTAGTCCAAATGTTTGCAGGCCAAACACGGTATACTGGATGCAATTGAGAAAAAGAGCAGGCCCACACCCTCTCCCTGGAAAGCTGGGATCTTGCTATTTCTTCATTCAAACCTCTTTTCAGACATCTTAAAATGACACTCACAACTTCGGAAGCTTTTGATTGAACATGCATCCTCTGTTGGTCAACCTGAATTTTGATAGCAAAATTGTAGTCTGTTGAACTATGCACAATGCCAGACTATATATTAAGAATCCACAGAGGCTGTCACTTGAAATCCAGGACATCATTTGTACAGTATCAATTTTCTTAAAAAGTATGAGCTAGGGAACACCGTACATACTATGCAATACCACTGCACTGTACATCAGCATCCCGTAGAATAGGGATACCCTATGTGAACAGGACAATAGATGGTGCTATTTTACTCAAAGTTGGAATCAACAGAAGCCCTCAGGTTTTCCAAGAAAATTGGCTCAGGACCTGCATCCTCTCTGGCAAACCATAGCAAATTATGATGGAGATACATTACTAGTTAAGATGGTACTTCTAAATTCCTCGCTTTGTTACAAAGAAAACCTCACTTTTGTGGGGAAAGGATAACGCCACCTAAAGGTTACATATTGCACTTGAGTATTTTGCACAGTTTATTATATACCACCTCTACACAGATACTTTAAAGAACAACTCCCATAAGGATCTGCCAGCATGGTTGATATTTGCAAATGAAGGGAGCTTTAGTTGTAGTCTGGAAATCATTACACTGGGGACAATTGGTCCAGCTAGGTCAGTTTTGACATCAGCTCTTTTCCAAGGTAATTGAAGCTAGAAACCAATGATCTGTGTGCATGCACAGGAAGTTTCAAACTATATTAGGTAGCTACAGGCTTAGACTTAGTTTTCTTGGAAGGACTTTGTGCAAATTTCTGGAACAGCAGTGCTCATATCTTGCTAGTCAGACACTAGCAGAAAGCAGCAGAAAATTCAGATCCAATGTTCAATCATTGGCCTAATGCATTCTTCCTAGGCATCACATAAATAAATTTGAAAGTTGGTCTACTATCCCCAATTACAATTGTTACATCGTCTCTCTTTACAAAGAGCAATTGCCAATTAATTAATCTCTTTTATGTGCAAGCTGTTAATCAAGCTTTTTTAGATTGCATCAAAGAGGTAGCCATTGCTTTTCCTAGATAGAGCAGTACCGACATATCAGCCCATCTCCTCCTCCCTGCTGCGTTGATTCATGTTCATGGCACAATATCCTCTGAAATCTAAGAACAAAGCTAAATGTAGAGATAAGCCTCTTGAAGTGAGCATGATCATTATGCAGAGATAATGATATTCCTGATTCATCCATGTCGCCAATACATATATTAAAAAGGTCTGCATATTAATGAAGAATTCATTGAAATACAGCACTCAAGACCAGAAAATTTTTCAAAGTAATCTAGTCCGAAAGCAAGAGTAGAAACAAACAATGAATTTTCTGTACTAGGACAGCAAGGGATGTGAATAACACACAATGATCAATAGCAGAGCAAATCATATATATGTATGTAGAACCTAAACTGAACTGGTTAGTTTTGCCCAGCTAAAGCAGAGTTGTCATACAAGGAAGCTAACTCATAGGTATGAGTTCTTATCACCTATTAAAGGGTAAATGGAACTGAGAGATCTATTTGATTCACTTGCAAAAGGATGCAGCATCTGTTTTTCTGTATCCCTGCTATCCATATTATTTGCATTGTTATTGCAGGTCTATGACCTTCAAGCTGCTTTTATAACTTGCAGTTTGCAGTCGTTGTCCTGTTATTTGAAACATTGAAACAGAGCGACCACTAACAACATGCCTACCATATGCATGTCTATCCTATCCTTGAACAGCTTCACCAATGGGGCCTCAACCACTTCCCATGGAAGCCCATTCGATACCCTCGTGGTCCTGTCAGGAAGTACATCCTGGCATCCAAATTGAACCTTGGTTCCCTGAGCTGTGCTCCATTGCAGTGCGTCCTGCTCTTCTCTACAGGGGAGAACAGGTCTATTCCCACCTCCATGTGACACCCCCTCACATACCTATATGTAACCAACAGATCTGCTTGGAGTCTCTTCTTCTCTAGGCTGAAAAGACTCAGTTCTCCCAGTCTGGCCTCATACAGATTTCCCTAAAATCCAGCCACCATCCTTGTGGCCCTATGCTGCACTGACTCTAACCTGGCTATATCCTTCCTGTAACTAGGGGCCCAGAATGAACACAATACTCTAGTTGCAGGCACACAAGAGTAATATAGAACGGTAGTAATACCTCCCTCAATCCAGAAGCCACGCTTCTGGCTATGCAACCAAGGGTGGCTTTTGCATTCTTGACCACTGCATCACACTGCTGACTCATGTTTAGCCTGCAGTCAACCAGCATCCCAAGATCCCTTTCACAAGTGCTGCTCTCCATCTACTTGCCCTTAACGGCTTGGGACCCGGATACCTGAAGGAACGCCTGCGGTCATATTTGCCCTCCCACTCCTTGAGATCGACAGCAGGGGCTCTCCTCCTGGAGCCTTCTGTAAGAGATATCAGGAAGCAAAGTACTTGGAGGAGGGCTTTCTCTGCGGTGGCGCCCCATCTGTGGAATGCGCTCCCTAGAGAGGTCCACCTGGCGCTGTCATTATTTGTTTTTTGGTGACAGGCCAAGACCTTTTTATTCAAACAGTATTTTAATAATCTTTAATATTTATAGTTTTAATTATGCAGCCAGTGTGTTTCCAAGTTTTAATTGTAATTGTAATTCTATTTGTTTTACTTATTTGTTTTTGTGAGCCATCCCAAGGCTGTGTAGCAATGGGGACAGCATATAAAAACTTTAAATAAATAAATAAATAAATAAATAAATAACCTGCACTTATGACAGCTATTCCTATGCCCCAAGTGCAAGGCCTTGCACTTATCAACATTGAACACCATCCTGTTGTCTCCCGCCCACTTCCATAGTCTGTCCAGATCCTTTTGGATCTGGAGTACCTGCTCCTCAGTTGTGGCCACTACCCCTGTTTTAGTATTGTCTGTGAATTGGATCAGCAGACTGTTCACCCCTTCTTCCATGTTGCTGATGAAACTGCATTTGGAAATGCAATTGTCTGTGGAGGAGTAACTGAAGAGTCCAGCACTTTGGTGAAGTGGGCACCCATTTGGATTGATGGATTGATATTTCCCTTGGACTAAGAGAAACTATTGACTGCAGAATGCTTGGAGAAATTGTCAACATTCATCCTTTTCTGTAATACTAGAACTTGGGGTTGCCTAAGGACTCTAACTCATACTAGGTTTAGGGTAAACGGGAGTATTTCTTCATACAGTATGTAATTACTCGAGTCACTGTGGTACAGTGCTTAGCACAGAGGTTTCCAGCCTTTTGGGTCTAGTAGCACATTGAGAATTCTGAGAAAATGCTATGGGTGTTTTCACCAAATGGGTTGGGGACTTCCCAATCACATAACACATTATTATTGTCACCATGGCTAGTCATGAAATACTCGCTTACTGAAAGTCAGACTGGTAGATTTGCCTGCACGGCTACAAACAGGGCAATGATTAGAGATTCAAAATATGAAATCTTACTTTTGAATCCAAAAGCAACAATTGCCACTTGCGTCTCAGGGGCCCCCACTGACCCAGAGTCCCCTCTCCCGCCTTTATTTGGTTATCCAGTTATCCACGTACTTGGACAGTAGTTTATACTCTGCTATCCTCCAGACTGGATTATTGCAATGTACTCTATGCAGGACTGATTTTTCACACAGTGCAGAAGCTGCAGTTTGTGCAAAATGTGGTGGCCAGATGGTTAGGAGGAACTAGGTGGTCTGAACAGACCATTCTGACCTGCTTGCAGTGTTTGTCTCTGAGCACAGCTTAAGGTCCTGGTTTTGGCCTATCAAGTCTTTCATGTCCCAGGACCTCAATATCTGATGGAAAACAGTCAGCACTGGGGACCCTTCCCCAGTACTTCCTGCAAGTGAGATTCATTGGATGGCAATGAGAAAAAGGACCTTTTAAGGAAGGCAATGAGGAAAATGCTATTAACAGCAGAAAGATCTCCCCATGCAAGTCTGCCCGGCATGGGAATTGTCATCTTTTTTACCACCCCACCAAGACTACCCAGAACATGTATGTAGGTAAGTATGTATGTCAGATTCTTTAATAGATTATGCTAACCTAACTGTGCTCTTCAGCTCATGCTTTTAAAAGCTTAGGTTAAAGTTATGGTTCTGTTTTTTGTGAATTTTGTAAACTACTTAGACAACTTTACCTACTGGGCAGTATAGAAATGAAATAAATCAAATGAAATGAATGAAAATAAATGGCATTGAAAGCTCAGCCTCCCACATAATTCTCTTTGATGAAAATAAATAATGGGGCCAAGGGGAGGCTGGCAGGCATCAAGAGATGCATCTGCTGAATTCCTGGGGCCAATAAGCACCAGGTTGGAGGCTACAGCATTAGCACTTCAGACCTGGACATGGTACGTTTGAATCTGTACTATGTTTAAAACCTGAGATGAAAGATTTCACACAAATTAATGGCAAAGAGGATGATCTCAAAAGATGATGGAAAAGAGGATGATCTCAGATCATGCCAGCTGTGAAACTCACTGGGCAACTGTAAATGCTGGGAGGAAAGACATCAGAAAATAAACAATAATGAGAGTAAATTCACCACCTTAGGAGAGTTCGACATTTAATGGAAGCCTAGGGCACCTCCATAACACTATGGGTAAAGGTTTTAACAAAACTTTCAATTTTTGAGCAGCTATTCTTTAGGCATAAACTAAAAATGAATAAATATGAGGATATTTAAGTTGTCTTTGTTGAAGGTATGGATAAGCATTATCAATAATGGTAGCATGTTTTGCTATGTACTAACACACGGGTACATGATATTTATTTACTTAGTGTGATGGATCGCCTTAAGTCTTAATCAAAACTTTCAGTGTTTCAGTTCTCTTTCTCCTTCTTCAATCACTTTGATTTTGGTTTGCTCAAAAGTAGATTTGGTAGTGCTCAAAAATAGATTTTAAAAGTTAGGCTAGAAATAATTTTTGATTGTTTTTTAGATGGAGAAAATGTCAATAGCTAAAGTAGGTTCCAATCCTCACTCATTCATGAAACTCACTGAGCAATCTTGAATCATTCACTCTCTGCCCACTTAGTCTCCTTTACAGGGTTTCTCCTGATGATAAAATGGAGTGGGGATACTCTGCTGCATGGTCTTTGAAGAAAGAGAGAGATAAAATGGTAATAATTAATTAAAGGAATACAGTATCTAGTGATGCTAATAGCTTAAATGACTTCGCTATTCAATAGACTAATTCATACAGAATAAAGCTATCAATGACGTTTAGTCATGATAGTTAAGTTGAACTTTCAAGGTCAGATGCAGTATGCCACAATGCACCACTTCCTGCTACTGAAAGTTTGGCCTCCTCGTATCCTGTTGTGAGTTTCCCAGAAACATCTGATTAGTCACTATAGAAAGCAGCATATTCGATTAGTTGGATCTCTGACTGGGACCAGCAGGGATCATCTTATGGTTTTATAATCTATTTGATTTTTTATTCATTATTCCATTGTTGTTTCCTCTGGTTGGCCTCAGTATTTGGGATCCATAAATTCATTACAATTTATTTTTCAAGTTGTGATTGAGAGGGTGGTCTAGAAAAAAGAAGAAGAAATTTCTTTAAATGTAGTAGATGAGAATATTGCATTTGTGTAATATGTTAGAAGAAATTGGCTTTTGTTCAAAATCTCTTTTGTGAAAAAAGTTTATCAGAAGTATAGCCCTCCCCCCCCTCCTTTTAGTTTTAAGGTTTTTCCAGTGGGGGTGTTTTGTTTTGTTTTTGTTTTTTGGGCAATGTTCCCTAGAATCAGTTTCAAAGCTGCAGCCAAAATGTTTTTTCATTTTCTATAGAAAACACATTTTAAATGTAATTTTCTAGATAAACCTCAGAGAAAAATAGGTCTTCAGGTTTTATTAAAATAGAAGACATGTCATTATTATGGATTCATTTACTTGGTTTAAAACAGCTTTCTGAGCACAGGTGAGTAACTAACTAACTAATGTAAGTACAAAGATCATTCTGCACTAACGATACACTGGAAAAGAAGTTTCCATTTTCAGTCATTGAAAACAACTGGCTTGAAAGGTCTAATTCATGAATGAATTACTATGGAAAATTGATACGTGAGCCAGGGCTATTAGAGGAATACTGACTGGCTGATAATGTCATGAGGTTAGATCATGCAGTAGAAAGGTAATGAAACACAAATTAGTTGTACCAAAATAGCTAAGTACGGAAAATTCAATTTGGGTCAATTCTATGCATGTTTAGAGAGCAGTCCTGTGGCTCTTAGGGAATCCATAGGTTAATTTGGATTCCTAGCACTCTGACCTTAGAATCATAGAATTGTAGAATAGTAGGGTTGGAAGGGCCCAAGGAGGACATCAGGTCCAGCATCCCGCTATTACAGGTCACCAATTGACACCATCCCACGATCTCCTGAAGAAGGTAAGCTGGAACTCTGCCCTCTCCCCTGCCCTCTTGCAGTGGGTACAGAAAGAACCATATCTGTTGCCTTTCCAAGGTCAGAATACAACTTTGGAGAGGAAGGTAAAGGGGGCATTTTGAGGAGAATGAGAGAAAAGACTAGAGAGGCCAAATACAAAGCAATTGGCAGGATCTGAAACATTGACATGTCACCATCTTGTGATGAGCACCATGATTCTCCCTGCAAGTAGGTACGTTCCTGCAGGACCGAACATAGGCCTGTACATACAAGCAGAGATTGGCACCTGTTAAATTACACTGCACAGATGGAAACTCTGGAAGACTCTTACAAAAGGCTTTGTGGGGCCTGTATCATGCTCCAAAGCTTCTTGCAGTCTTGCCTTGTACTTGACCATGCCCTGACTCCAGCCAGGGCCTGTCTTTGCCCTTGCTTCATCTTGCCAGGAACCTGTTCTCTGACATCAGATTGCTCCAAACCCTGCATTGCCTTCTTGACATCTGACCTCAGACTTGATCTGAATTTTGCTTTTTCCTCTGGCTGTCTTGTATCCTGCTAAGATCAAAATTTCTTTCCACTGCCGGCCCCAGTGTTCTGAACATAGATATCTGTCTCTGATGACAGTATCCTATGTTTTCTTCAGCCTCCCACACCACTCTGGACCTGGACCACAACTGAAATCAGCTGATTAGCAGAGCAGAAAGAATGGGCAAGCAGGGATTGCATCTGATGCCCTTCCCAGTCTACAAAGCATGCTTACAAGCTAGCTCAGGTTACTGGGAGTTGTAGGAATCTGTTGTGAGGTTGTATCCTTAAGAACCTAAACTATAAATTTTAGGTGTTTAACCTAGTTTAGGACCTTGTATGTGACACACAGACTATGTATTCAGTCTCCCCAGTGATACTTTCCGTATTGTGGATACTGTAGACAGGACTTGAGGGGCTGTTCCATGGAAAAGGACTAGACTGATTTGGTTTATGTTACAGGAGGATAGATTTCAATTGAATATTAGGAGAAACTTCTTAAGAATGACAACATTTTGCTAGTATTCAATAAGAAACATCTTCTCATTTACCCTATTAGTATAATGGATCACTACAGTTAAAATGTCATATTTTGTTACTTAGGTAGTGAATGGATAGTACATTACTGTTGGCAGCTTATATGGTAAGAACAGAGAAATCAATAATCTTTTAAAAATAGAATATGGATCATAATCTTGAAATTAAGAGTGGTTGATCAATTCCAAAGTATCCTTGTTTTATTAATTTTATAGAAAGTATAGGAGATGGAAAAGGCTAAATAACATTTTGGATAACCAGGAATAATATTCCAACCACTTTCCCATTCTTCTAAAATACTTATTAGTGTTACATTAAATGCCCCAATAATCCTAGAACATTTAATTGAGTGTGAAGTCATATGGTGAGTTGTGTTTGCCATCCTTCCCGTTCAAGCCAGGTTTCTTGGTGTTCCCATCCTTTCCTGAGATATGGTGTGCCACTAGGTCCCTCAGAAATGTAGTTTTTCCAAGTATTATTGAAAATGTTATCCTTGGGAAACTGATATGGGTTTTGAAAGCTAAGGGCCACACCAGGCAACAGAAAGAAAAACCTTATGGAAAGGTGGAAAGGTGGAAAGAAAGGAAATTTGTGATCTAATATATGTGTATGTTGCCAATAGCCAATGGTTCTATCAAGAATTCAGAATTCAAGAAGCAAAAAAGTTGCTGAACTCTAATGATTTATTAAGCAAAGCATGGACTAACATAGTACATGAAGCAGAAGAAAGTACAATGTAATAATCAGAGTAGTCTAATTCTTAAAGTCTACATCCTGTCAACCACTAGGAACACCTTTAGTTAGTGAGGAAGGCATGCCAGTGGCCTTGCTGTATACCACCACACTGAACTGGTCTGTGCTGAGGTTCTGAACTGGGACAGTTTTTGGGGCACATGCACTGGGACAGTTCTCGCATACATGCACTCAAATGAACCCCTTCCCTATCCTGGAGCTCTGTTCAATGACTTCAACAATGCTTGGCTGTAACCCAACATATGCAGCTTCTGTCCCAGCTGTTCTGCTTACAACACATGGTCAGACCTTGAGATCTTGCGAAAGCCTTTTCTACCAACCTTAAGTTATATATTCTGAAATGGATAATTGGCCCTGGGAACTCATGAGGAGGAGCATAGCTGACCACCAGTCAAACATACCCAATGGGAAATCAAGTCAGAAGAAGAGCCCTGGGTACACTCATTCCTTGGAATAACAACAGTTTCAAGTGGGTGGGTGGGGAGGAAGGGATTGGAGGATCCCATAGAACTAGATGCAGTTTTGTTCAGAAATAGGTCAAACTATTTCTTGATTTATTTGGAAATAGCTTGGAATATTTCTGAATCAATCTGATTTGAGCAGGAAGGAGGTCAGCTGTCACAAAATCATGTAGCAATGTAAAAAGGTATATTAATGCAATTGCTCCTAGATAATCATTTCTTTTCTCATGTGTACACTACAGGTACATATAATACGAAAGAAAGAGGAAGAAAGGAAGGGAGGGAGGGAGGTGGAAATTGACATAATGTGGCAAATATGTGAAATAATTACATAAATGGCCCAAATTAAACCAGAAATCAGGCTGAGCAAAATCTAGGGTAGTCACTTAATAGTGGAACAATAAAGAAAATGAACATGGAACTCATCCCTAGACATTACAGAACATTTCCTCACAAAATATTTAGGGTGGAAGATAACTCAGTAAAATTCTTCCACAGTACTTTTTCACAACCCACCCCCCTCTCCAGCCGTAAGATTTATTTCCCCACTCCACTGCCACTCTGGCACCATTTTTCTCCTTGAATGTTGTCTTTCTCAAAGTGATTCCTGTTAAACTGGATAATGCATTCATTTCTTTTGACATTTATGCCCCTCCTTTCTATAATAAACCATACACAGGGTGACTTATAAATACAGATGTATATCACAACTAATTAAACACAATCTTAATGAGTACATGGTAAGCAAAGCGTAGCAATAAAACAGCCTCATTAAAACAACAACAACAAAACCCTGGCATCAACCATCTTCTACCTAAGACAGTGGAGAACAGCTTCTTTCAGCCTGCAGGCAGAATTCAATTTTGAAGAAGCTCTCTGATTGCATTCACTGGGTGGGCAGAGGCTGATGTCAAATGGACTTGAGTCCAAAACATACAAAAGTACTAGGACTGCGTTGAGCATTTTAATCTATTGATTTTCAATCATTTGTTGGAGGAGTAGGATGAAAAGCAGTAGTATCCAAAAAAATTGTGAAGAGGAGATAAATGTGGAAATAATTTAAATGTCTGTAGGAGTTCAGTGCTCCTCTTACTGTCAGAAGGTGATGTTTGCAGCCCCATTTCCAGTTCTGCCTTTGCAGGCTCTCCCTTAGTCTAGAGGATTTTTAATACTGGGACTTTCCAGTGCAGTTTCTGCTGAGTCCCTGAATTCTTCTTCTTCTTCTTCAAATGGATTTTAGCAAAAACAAAGAAAAACCAGAAACTGTTTCTTTAACTTTCAGGCACCCAGCATCCCTGTAAACCCATAATGGGAAGTTCTAGCTAAATCCTTGGGCGGGGCAGGGGGGTGGTCCAAGAGTCAGCCAGCTGGAAAGTCAGCCAGGCAATTGAATTGTAAAATTCTCACAATGTGCTTGAAGTTCTTACTGGAACTAACTAAGCCTTGGGAGAGGTATTTCAATTTCAAGAAGACCACCAAATTATCACCAAAGTGAAAATGGGGTCTGGACTCTTAGGGAATCCAGGCGGGTTAGGTTTGGCCCATGAGTCCAAATTCCCTAACCCAAGGTAAGATATCACAGTCTCTAACCAAATGTCAACTGGAATAAAATGATCTTAAAGTGCTTGTGTGGACAAGGGCAAGAGGAGGCTGGATATCCCTGCACTCCTGAAGCTAGCTCATAATTAAAGTGACACAACTGAAAATGTTCTTTCTTCCATGTACCAACAACCTTTTTATTGGAAAAGTTACAGTGAAGAGGGCCTCAACCTGCCTTAACCTGAGCATATGTCCAGAGAAGTTTCATGTAGCAAGAGATGGCTCCTAAGATATGCCAGCCTCATTTCATGAAGTGTTCCAGTTGTCAACCATTACATTTAATATAATATTTAGCATTGTCCATATCACAATCTATATATGCATTATATATCCCTGTATATTACATAAGTAGCAAGTTATTGATAGAGGTGATTATGCATAAATTTCAACAAAAGCAGCCAGAATATCCACATATGGACATTCTAGCTATATATGGATTAATTAATAAATTAATAAACTACACTTGAAGGTTACCCATACAGAAATTAAAAGCTCTGATTAAGTCCTTCACTAAGTGTTGCCCTTGTATCAAACTCCAAGGAATGGCTAGGTAATTAAAAAGGGCATGTGCATCATTGAATATTAAACAACTTTCCTTCAAAAATGTATCTGTGTTATTACCTCCTCCCCAACTGAAGCAGCCATTGGGCATCACAAAACATATGCATAAAGGAAGGTATTATGCAATGCATTTATTATAATTATATCCCACCCTTTTTTTTCTTTCAAGAAACTAAAGCTGCCTGCTTTTCTTCCCATTAGATGCATTGTACCTCCAACACTTGACCAATGCACTTAATCCCTTATCAGAAAGATATTGTGGTGGCCACGGTCCAGTATACTTAAAGTATTGCTTTTTGCTGAATTAGATGGATCCATCACCCCTTCTGAAATTGATAACAATGAATCACTCAACTGATGGAGTAAAATAGGATACTGCAATTCATTACTCCATTCTTGTCTAGGCCCTGAAAATCATATTTATTCACCAATAATAAATATTTATACACAGTTAAGTCTTGATTAGTGTGGATAATAAATCCTATGAAGTGGTTGCATTATTTGAACTTGCACTATTTGAAGTTATAATTATATGTAAAATATGGTAACTGGTTCAATGGAAATAGGCAATGAAAAATGTTAAAACTAAGTGTTTATTAATGAAACATTACTGTAAAGGATAAAAAATATAGTTATAATTTAAATTTATTGTTAACAAAGTCACAGAGTGTTAGACAGAGAGAAATAAAAACAAAACAATACAATTCTAAATATAATTCCTAAAGGTAAACTTATACTAGTGAAACCACCTTTATTGTCTTTCTAAATATTTTAGCAATGTAGACCAAACTGTTTTTCTTTTCTTTAAATCTTCATACATCTTTCTCTTGTCCATTCTGTTCAGGGAACTTCATAAAACAAATGAAATCAAGAATATTAATGTGCATTCTGGCTGGGAACAGCATATGTACATGCAAAGATAAACTAGTGCAGACTGAAGGAGCAGAGACTAAAGTCCCAGCAGTAACCCAGTAACCTGAACTGCACATGTGTTAGCCTCACATTAACTGAATTTTGGTTTTCATTAAACATGACGTGGTATCATTGTACAAGTCACACTGAATCAAATATTGTATTATTCAAACTTATATTAATCATGACCTAGCTGTACTTAGATAGTAGGTCAGTGTAGTTGTTCAATCAATCAATACTTCCCATAACACAGGTGCCTCCAAAGCTGCAGGGCAAAATTTAGTTTTTAACCAATGTTCTTCTGCAAAGATTGTCAATCAGCTTTGACTGGCAATCTACAATTGCATGCAAAGTGGAAGTGGCGAAAAGTTATTATCAGGACCTACCCACTGATCTAATGTAAAAAATCATTATTTCTTGTTAATCCTCACAGAGTTAACTTTGCACGTGAAAACAGCTGCACCTGATGTGGAAATATGTACCACACATCTCTAAGCGTAGGAGTCACCATCTATCAATGGTCCTTGAGAATTCATTAATCAACTTACTAAAGTTTAACTTGAGATGTAACTCTAGGAGCAAGTATTTTCAAGTGGTTATTAAACTCAGCACAAATCCCAAATTGTCAGTTAGTTGATGCTGTATGGATATATTATCTCCAACTGAGATCAATTCACTGTTTGACCAGTTAATAGAATAGCCAAATAAATATCTAAATTATTAACCATGTGCATCAAAACTGGAATAGGTGAATTATGTAAAGAGTAAGTTTATTTTTTAAGCATTATGCATGAATCTGTTAATATTAGGGTTTTTCTGGATAGCACACACCTGGAATTGCAAACATAGGTCAGATATCAATGCAGAGAGAGGACATTCCTATCTAGTATCCTTCCCAATAAGAGGAACTTGGGTGAGCTGGTGGGAGGGGGTTGGAACCCTTTGGACCTCACTCTGACTTTTGTGGTTTCGTGTAAAAATGTTGACCCATTTCTGAAATTTTGGAGGAATGCCAAAATTTCTAAATGAATACATAATTAAAAATCAAGGTTGTCTCTGCCTTCAAAGAAACAATGGAAGCTGTGTTTATTATGTCCCTATTTAATGCAATCAGCTGCACAAGCACACTGAGATTATCAGCCCCCCGCCTATTTTTAATAAATCCTATCTGATCCAATTGGACTAACATTGTGATAGCTTGTTGGAGTCTATCAGCCAGAATTACAGTTAATATTTTAATGTCAATATTAATCAGTGCTATGTGTCGGTAACTTGTTCAGTAAGTACAATCCCTGTTGGGTTTAGGAATTACAGTTAAATAGGCATTGTTATGAAAAGACAATAGAGTACTCAGTTCAAAGATAAAGTTACACATACTGTGAAGCTTGGGAACTAAAAAATGCAAATTGTTTCATTCAATTCAGTTGCAAATTCTTCCAGACCAGGTGCTTTCTCTGTTTCCAATTTGCTTAATACTTTTATAATTTTCCCATGCACAAAGACACCATGAAAAACTAACTTTGTGAGGCATCTAGATATGGAAGCAAGGAGAAAATACTTCCATGTCCAGTTTGGATATTTTTCAACCTTTATTATACAGTTTTGAGTATTTTCTTTTAAATGGAAAATGTATGTGTTCAGGGTATGTACCTTGCCTCTATCACCTTTAATCATCAAATTGTATTCTGATCTTTTCATTGTTTAAGCTGATAGCAACACCTTACTGGGATGTTCACCATTCTTCCACTATGCCAAGCAAGCTAATGTAAATCAGGCCCTCTGCGAAAGAATATTATTCAACTCACATTTAACATGCTTCACCTCCTGATAAAGTTGTGCAGTTTGAGAGGTGGCAGACTGAGTTATGAGACTTTTAAACTTTTCACTTAAAGTTGTTTGCTGTTCATTTTTTAAAATGTATCTTTATGAGAGGTGTAAGCATTAACTTGGCCCCAGAGAAAGGCTTTACTAGCCCTTCCATTCAGTGGAGCATGAGTTGGTTGTATCCTCATTAATTTCAAAATATTCTTGCACGTCAGCCAGAATCTGATATTTGTAAGACTCATCATTTAATGAACAACCAACAAATGCCAAAGATGTGTAGGCCAGTAACTCCAAATAACCTGGGCAATGTTCTGATATTACTGATGTACAGATCAATAGGTATAACTTTCATTGGTAAAATCATGCAATCATTCACACAGCTCAGCCAGAGAAAAGCTCTCTTTTTCTAGCAATCTGCATGTGTGCATCCTTGAAATGTGGCTGAACTTAAACAGGCACCATTCCAAAAAGGACCAATTGACTCTTGATAGTTAAAATAGCAATTCACACCAACTCACCCCATCCTCCTCATCTACTTCCCAGGATCTTCTTTCTGCTTTGGTATGCACTCAGGAAAGATCTTGCCATTGTAACTTTTTTACTATTGTAACCTATCAGAAAGTGTTCACTGTGTTATGTGTAACCCCTTAATGATCAATGTACACAAGGACCAAAACAGGACTGTTCAGGTGCTCCATCTGGAACAATTCGATGGTAGCCAGTTAGCCTTGGGAATAAATCTTTTAAAACAAAACCTTCTCCTGTTGTGTATTTTGGGTATACGTACACCAGGACATGGACTATTTAGTCAACATTACCTTAGATTGATATGACTATATCAATATTATAGTTTCTGATTTCACATTGCAAGGATGTGAAAACCAAAAATCAATCCAAGCAAACTCAGTTATGATGAACAGAAAATATAAATGTCTATTCCTCTGTCATCTGGATACATTATTCTTTGAGGGTCAGTCAGGCCAAATTAATCTATATTAGCCTGAATTACAAGTCTCATCACTTCCTGCCTCTTAGAGTGCCTCCAGGATCTCAGATCTCACACACACAACTTGACATATGCAGTGTCAAGCAGTTTACTGAAACAGTCATGGAATATGATTGGAGAGTCATTACTGGATCCATATACATCTCACTATGTTTTGCAGCTACACTCAAAAACTAAATGCCAGGATTAATAGTAGTCTGTTGAAAAGTCATCTATGGATTAAAATCACAACCCTTGTGAACCTGTGGTTGAAGTATCTGTTTCATGGGGTTCTTCCACACAGTCTTCCAGCAGATGATATATGTATGTCTTGCCATCAAGTTTGTTGCCTGCAAAAGCAGCACCTGCATCCGTGTCATATCCTTTAAGTCTGGTCTTTCCAAGAAGTCATTTTAAATATGAAATAACATTAAAAATATTATTTGCCATTATACAGATTCTTTCTACAAAAGTTACCAGTTTCTGGATAATTCAAATATGTGTTGTGAATATGGTACAGAATCAAACAAATAAACAATCTCAAAAACAATAAAGATAAAAGAAAATATGTTTGGCCCCCAGTGAGATAATGGCACACTTCATCACGCCTCATCACTACTTGATCATTGATTTCATCATTGAACAATCAGACTAGAAATACCATTAATTAACATTGACCAAAGAAGCAGAGAAAGAAAGAGAAAGAAAGAGAAAGGGAGAAAGAAAGAAGTCAAAAAGTGACAACATGCCCAGAGATTTATCTACCCTACTATGCAAACCATAGCCAAATGCTAAATGAAGAGTGAAATTAAACTAACAGAAGCTGGTTGATCAGAAAATGAACAGGGCGGGTGGATCGCACCCCCCGTGAAGAAAGACTACCCAGGTTCAGGGGATCTGAACTTCTTTAATTCCTCTTGGAATTCAGCAATGAATGTCACTAGAAACCCAACCTGAATTTCTTTTTAAGATCCATCTCATCGGCCATTTTCCTAGCCTTGTCAAATGTATACCTTTTTCAGATACTTATTTTGTGAAATCTGGGTAAAGCATGGTTTTATCATTGTCTGGACACCACTGGAGGTGTTCCCCATCTGCCTGGCTGCATGAAGGAGGTGTTTTTTATTTGAAACATGCGGCCACTTAACAAAACAATTCTCTCTCACGTCTTCACCGCAGCCAATAAGCGTACTCAATATCAAGATGAAAAAACTGCTGCAATTTCAGAACTTGACACAGGTCTGAATCCACATAATCTGCCAATCTGGTGATGGCTTGCGCAGACCCAGCATTCTCCATGAGGTGCCTTCAAAAAGTGAAACACAAATGGAGATTGTATTGTGCAGACTCACACGCAATAACTGCCAGGTTTGGAACACTTAAGGCGACAGTCAATAGAATCTATGGATCCCTGCAGTAATTTAATTGAATCTTGGAGTTGTTCCATCTTCTTGGACTGCTGAGACAGCTCCAATGTCATCTTTTTCACCAATGTGACAATATCATCTCTCCCCACAGCCTGCCTCTTCCTCAGAGATCAGAGCAGATGGCACATTAAGAAGGGTTGGTGGGACTCCCATAACTTCCTTAGTCCCATGACCAAGCTCTCCTTAAGCTCTCTCAACATAACTACTAGTAGTCAAGCAAAAAAATAAATGAAAACAAAAATGGGTATAAGAAGGTAATAGAATTAAATAAATAATGTGTAAAGGCTAAGAATCAGAAAACAGTAGAGTATGGTAGGAACTTAGGTTATCGTAAGTGAGGTAGCCACAGTATTATAAACCCTGACAGGTCTCTGAACATTCTGCAAGCCTGCATTGCAGCAAACTACCCTGGGAGTGCCGAGGGGATACATGACTGGCTTTAGATCTGAGTTGCCCAGGAAAAGGCATAGCTGGCACAGCAGGTGTGTAAAAGGCACTCCTGGATGTTATCGCTGTAACTTAGCACATCCATAAGAAGTTATGGGTCATGGAGTACCTCCCTGCTGAAAATCCAGTTCTTCAGGGGAGAAGCAAGCCTACCTAAATACTGGATGAAGACCTCTTCAAAGGGCATCAGTATTACCAGCCAGCAGTAACTGGGCTTTTTCAAGATTAAATTTCAGGGTTTTTAAATAACTGGTTTTATAATTTCCATTTAGAACAGAGAGGGTGAGAGATGGTTCCTTCAAAATCACGGACCCATCATGGCAAGTATACCTCACTAGGCAGCTGTCACCACTGAGATCCTGTCTCTGTATCATGTAGGCAATGAGAGTTGGCTACAAAGTGATATCACAAATCCCATTCAAAGTGAGAGGTGTGCTTCCCATCTTCTTTTGGGATGGCAACAATTTAAGTTTATAAGCCAGGTGGTTTGTGTGAAGTGTGTGCATGCATAGGATTGAGCAGCGAAGCAACCATTTTGCTTGTAGATGAGTGACACTGACAAACATCTCCTGCTTGTGCTTTGCTGACTTGAGAGTCAAAAGCAGGCCAAGTCTGGATTTCTTCCTTGGCTTGCATTTTTGAAGTGGGCCATGATTTGTGCATTTTTCAAAAAATGAAAGCAGGAAACTTGGCTGCAATTTGTGCAAATTACAGCTATTACAGCCAGATTTTGCAAAGATCATAGCTGAACTATGTAAATTTCCCTGGCTCAGAATGAAAACTATGCACATTGCAGCCTGCTTTAAAAGTGGAAGACTGCAAGCCTGTTTGGTATTGTGTTGATAGGCTAGAATCCATGGGAACAAGGTAGACTTGACTGATCCAGCTGAATTTCTTAACTTTGCTTCATCCCTGAAACTTTATGCTCCATTCCCAATACCATTTCCCATTCCCATTCCATTTCCAATACCAGTTTCTGTTTCTAAATCTTTCTGGATCAGGTTTGGAATGAACCATTTCAGAATCCATCCCTCCAGAATCTACAGAGTTCCTCTCCTGCTTGGCCTTATCCTACAAAGCAGACTGAACCAAGAGTAATCCATAAACGCTGATGGACCCTCACTCGCCCAGCTGGAAGCTTCCCCAGCTGCTACTGTTGGCGACTGACTGTGGGACTCAAATCCTGGCAAGCACACCCATGAATGCTGGAAGCGCTTGCCAGGAATTCAGACTCTGGGCTGCCTATGGATCAGTCCATGGGGCTGATCCCGGGGAATCAGATGGATTCCCAACCCCAAAGGGATTCTTCACACATCCCTATTTTGAGTAGATCTTCTTGAAGTTTGTCTTTGCTTGACTGTTGGGTAAACTTACTCTCAACCCCAGGAATTCTGATAGAAGTGAAAGCTCCTTCTACTTCTTTCCACTAAAACGGTAAATCTCTTGACAGAGTCTGATCCTGTCATAACTTTCTTATATGACATCACCCCAGGAATAGTAACTGCTGTACCAACAATAATGTGTCGTCTGTGAGAGAAAAATCAGACTCATACATCTTGCAAGTGTAGCTCCATTCTGTACAGCAGATGAGCAAAGGATCTGCTTATCCATTATTTCTAAATGCTCCAAGCTGTTTTTAATACTTGTCAATATCAATCTTTCAAGACCTGCCAAGCTCAGTGGTATTTAGTTCAGCTATTTAAATGTTAATAGGTGCAAAACAGAAGAATGCAGACAATGATTTCTTCCTTTTAAAACAATGCTAGGGGGAATATGATGATGACAATCTCATCTCATGATAGCATATCTTGAAAAACTACAGGCCTATTATCTTTAATTAATGTATTTCGGTAGCATCACCAGTACTTTTATGCTTGCAGTTATCTCTGGATTTCCATTATAACCCCTCCATTTTGATGTTTGATATTTTGGCCAATCTACATTGCTTGAGGCTAAAACTTAATATGCAAGCCATTTCAATGTGCAAGATGCTGCACAGATGTAACTCTGGGATTTGTTTTGTGAAGTTGCATCCATCAGTTTGAGCTGCAGGAGATGGTCCTTGGCACATTCTGCTGAGCACTGTTCATAGATTTTTAAAAATGCTTGTATGTCCTGCCTGTGCTGAAAATAAGGGTGACAGGAACAATATCCTGAATGCAGGCCTTTTATGCGTATCTTTTCTTTTGTATTAAAGAAGGTTATTTTTATTTTAAACACATGCATGCACACATACTACCCTTTGATTGCAGAATATCAAAGGAGGTAGTGAATCACTACCCTCTCCAAGGCAAGTTTCAGGTTTCTTATCTGACTGCTGCCACCCTTCCTTTGAAACAGCATGCACAAGTCAAAAAGATCTTTTCACATGGCCAAATGGAAATGACCCAGCAGTGGCAGTGATGTGGGTTGCCTTTTGGAATGGAAGATGCAAACAGACTGATTGAACTTCACTAAATTTCACCCAGACTTATATCAACCAAGAGTTGATGCTATAGTGGTCATTCAGTAATGAACTTTTGGGTTCTTCCTTCAAGCGCTGACTCCAAGGGGATCACAGAGGGTACCAACAAGGTGGGGAGCTTTCCCTGTAGTAGACCCCCATCTATGGAGCCACCTCCCCACTGCAGCCTGGCTGGGGCCAAATGCCATCTTTTCAGCCCCAGGTTAAGGTGGTCCTCTTCTCTGAGACCTTTATAGACTTACTTGGCCACCCAAGGGCTTGAGAAGAACCACCCATCCCAGGTGTTTCACAGAGTCATTCTTTGTTATTGCCTGTTTAACTCTTTACATTGATTTTTTTCTGATTTCATTGTGGTTTTTATTGCATTGTATGGATTCTTGTAAACTGCCCAGAGATCTTTGGCTGTAGGGTTCATGAGCAGGATGAGAGTGAGAGGCAGATGAACAAGCAGATTGCAGAGCTGAATTGACTGAGCAACTGACAGAGGTTCTCATCAATGGGCCTCTGTCAAGGTGTGAGCCCTTCTCGGGTGCTCAGCCATGCACTCTCTTGATTCCAGTCTTAGCACTCAGAATGTTCCTGCTGGGGATGTCTCCTCATATCACTCCATTTCAAGAGCAGTGATCTTGGAGGGCTGACCTGAGAGAAAGACATAACACTGTCTGTTCAGCATGCTAGAATTTCCCTGTGAGTTGTACATAATATGATACATCCATTAAGGGTGTGGAGATCTCCAAGCAGTACAGTAAGATAAGCAGAGGTGCCTGCCTCCAGATGAAGTGTATCATATATTAGCCCATAGAAGCAGCTACATTAGAATGGTGGCTGTGTCTTTATGTCACTGATGGTAGCCTTTCATATGGCTTATTTATCCTAGCTCAGTGAGAGGATAGTTCTGTGCACACAGGTCTTAATAATAGGAATACTCATATTTTTGGCATGTTACTTATCAAATATCAGAGCTCATTAAAGATTAGCAAGCTATGTCTTTCCATTTTATCCCCTCCTTTAATTTTTTTCTCCTTTCTTTCCATTAGTGTATAATGAACAGATTAAAATCAGGGGTGCTTGGCAGAGTAGGTTTGCATGATATGTTCTTGTTTGCTATTTCTCATTATAATTGTTCACATCTTTTGTGAGGGACACATTTAGCTAGCGGTAATGGGTCATATCCAAAGGTGTAATTTACTTCCTTATATGCTCTCATGTCCCTTAAGATCTGTGGGAGAGGCCCTGCTCCAGGAGCCCTCCCTGAAGAAGGTAAAGAGGACATCTACTTGGAGTAGGGCCTTCTCTGCAGTGCACCCAGACTGTGGAATACACTCCCCAGAAAGGTTTGCCTGAAGCTGAGCCTATATTCTTTTTGGCACCAGGAGAAAACCTTTTTATTCAAATGTCATTGTAAAAATCAGTAATTTTAGAAGTTAACAGTCATCTTTTTTATTATATTTTTACTGACTATATGATGATGTTCGTCCATCGTTTTTGAATAGGACCTTGACATCTAATGAGTTGTGGGCTGTTCACAGTGTGTCCACAGGTGGCTGGTAAGGCCAATCCTGCCACGGAATGTTCTGCCACATGTCGGGCAGACATGTGTGGGCACCACTGTTGCAGCATTTGCAACTCTGGCTTTATGGAGTGCTCACTTCTCTTGTGCTATGGTTGTCCTTTTAGCTTCAGATGTTTGACAGCCTTGGTGGATCAGCATGTGCCATGTCGATTGATCTTGTGCCAGGGTCTCCCAGGAGGTGATGTCGATATCCAGGGACTTGAGAGAGGCTTTCAGCATGTCTTTGTATCACTTCTTTTGTCCCCCGTGAGATCGCTTTTCTTGAGAAAGCTCACCATAGAAGAGCTGTTTGGGGATGCGATGGTCTGGCATCTTTGCAACATGGCCTGCCCAGCATGTCTGGGCTTTCATCAGCAGGGTGTGAACTGATAGCAGGCTCGCTCTGGAGAGGACTTCTGTGTCTAGCACCTTGTCCTGCCACCGGGTCCTCAGAAGTCTGCGGAGGCAAGTCATGTGGAAGTGGTTGAGTTGTCTAGCATGCCTCCCGTATACAGTCCAGGTCTCACTGGCATACAACAGGGTAGTTAACACTACTGCTCGGTAGACTTTAAGCTTTGTAGCAAGGCTTATTCCATGGCAGTCCCACACTTTGGTCAGCAGTCTGCCAAATGCAGAGCTTGCCTTAACGATTCTGCAGTTAACCTCTATGTCAATTGCCACTGCGTGGGAGAGGGTGCTGCCAAGGTATGTAAATTGATCTACTGCTTGCAGCTTTTGTCCCTTCACTGTGATAGTGGGCTCTTGGTGTTGGGCAACACCAATATATCATATCATATCATATCATATCATATCATAATATATATAATTATAATATTATATATAAGTGTGTGTGTGTGTGTGTATTTCTATTGTATCACCCTCCTGATTGTTTTTATCAGTTGTTGGTTTTAATGCTGTAAGCCATCCTGAGAAGTTGTCTTAAAGGATAGCATATGAATGTTTTAAATACGTAAATAAATAAAGTTTCTTTTTTCAAGGATGTTTTCTTGCACAAGTGTACAATCTAGTACTTTGATTCCACTTTCAAAAGCCATTCCACAAGTCATGGTACAATTCATAACAGTTTCATTAGGTTATGTGTTACTTTTGCTAGTTATTCTGTGAAAGGGTGTGGAAGCAGTTGTGGAAAAATGAAAGCTCATGTAACTGTTCCTTTCCTTCCCTCCTCTCCCTTTCCCTCCCCATTACTGGCATATCATTGGCTACAGATCAGTTACCTACAAAGAATTTTGCTGTAGCTTAGTTATCCAGTATTAGCATGTTACTTTGTGTAATTTTGGAATTTTGTAAACTTTTTAAACAACCATTAAAACTGGCACTTAACTGCTTCCATGAAATTCAGCTGTTTCCTGTTATTCCTCTCCCAGTTAACAATGTGCAAATCAATAAAACCCACATTCATCAAAGTTCTTCCATTCCCATCTTGAGGCACATTCTGACTTCTGTGCTTATCTTCTCAAATTTTTGCAGTAATTTCATGCATCTTTTCTCACATTAACTAGACTGTGTTTGTGCATGATTTTGGAATACATGTAGTTTTTGAACACAGTTTTTGTTCTGCGTCTCTCATTGCAGTGTCAGAACTATAGTGTATGGTTTGATGTCTAAGTGTTCAGTTTTAAGGGGTGTGTGTGTGTGCATGCATGTCACCACTATTATCTCACCACTGTTTTAGCTGTGCAGGAACTGCTCAATCCTGTGCCTGCTAAAATATCCATAGATCATCTTTTAGATGAGGGGTGGGGAACTTGCTAGACAAAAGGCAAAAGCAATGAAAAATGCTAAGGCATCCTAGTGCATGAAACTCATGGAGATCAAATTGTCTTTCATACACAAAAGAGGCTTCTTATCTCTAAAGTAATTCCAAAACCAATCAAAAGCCCTGCATGAAAAGTCTTTTTCTTTGACTTTAATCAAATGTCAAACCAGAACCCTTATAAATTTATAAACATGGCCTGAAAAGATGTCCCTTACTGAGAGTGCTTTTATGCTGTTATTAGCATTTTTGTGTGCCAAAATTACACTTTGTTTGCAAAGCAGGGTATTAAGTATGACACTTTGACAACAGCAAAGTAATCATGTCTCCAGTAATGCCCAATGGAGCTCTAAAATAGATAACCATCAAACGTTTCAGTTACAGTAGTTTATTTCTTCTCAAAATCCAGCCAGGTAGTCTAGGGCCAAGATGCTACAGTGCTTACATGGACTCTTGGCCATTCATGTATGAATATTTTACATTGCAAAAGCTGTTTTTATTTAGCTTATGCATGATACTCCATGTCACACACAGAACCATGCTTAATGTGTTTGCTTCTACTAATTCCTGGCAAGATGGTATAAAATACTAATAGCATCATAAAAGCACCAGAGACCGATTGATTATATTTATAGAACACCTTTTTTGCTTCAATCACAATAACAATTTTTCCTTTCCTCACAATAACAACCCTTTGAGAGAGGTTGGGCTGAGAGTCCATGACTGGCTCCAGATCACCTTTTGAGCTCCATGGCTGAGTGGGGTCTCGAACCCTGATGGCCTGAATCCCAGCCACGTACTCCTAACCACTACACCACACTGGCTTACCCAAGATACTTTCCTGCTTGCAGCAGGAAACTCCACTAATTTATCCACACCAAATCAAGATGCACTGAACTCAAAACTGGTCAAGATGTTTTGGCATCTGGGACAGAAAACGCAGCAAATGCTGCTTTGCCCCTGCCAGTAACAATACACTCATCAGCATCAGCATCATTCTCTCCTTTCATAATACCTCCAATCAGCTGCCTTACTTTTCCTAATGAATGAATGACTGAAAGAATACTTGTATTAATAAATAAATTAACTGAGAAAACAGGTAATGATACCTATTTTGTGTCCTTTAGCATGTTAGAAACACATGACAGAAAAAGAATGTCATAGCTGTACATTTACCAAAAGTTACGCTGCTATATTCCAATAAAATGAATGAATGAATGTGACACCCGTGTTGTAGCTAAGATATATCTCTGAATTGCTGAAAACAATATGCGAAGTTATATTGTCCTTTAAGCCAATAGAGCAATTTTTAGGTCCCAAGTCAACTGAGTTATTTGTTAGGACCAGCACCATTCATCTTCTATGTCTAATAAAATAGGTTAATAAATGTTTTGAATTGTGGGGGTTTGAAGAAGTCAATCTGGTGATGGTACATTCTGTAAAGCCTGAAGAAGAGTCAATGCAACATAAACCTTATTCAGGAATTCTAAACTAGGTGAAGGACATACTTGTTGTCCAATATTTCCATGTATATCAATTTCTGTACATTTATTGCCTGACCTTACTATGCCATGTGGCAAACTATGCAGTCAGCTCCTACATATGTTCAATGAAACTTGAGTGGAATTCTGCTTCATACGTAAATGTTCTATGAACCAAGTCCAGGGAATGAAAGGGCAGTTCCTGGAGAACATGGAGATTTTGGAAGCAGGGATGTCCCTTCCCTGATAGTATTTGCAATGCCTGAATAGGCTTATCATCTGACACCATTGCTAGGCTTCGGTGAATGGGGCGGCATAAAAATGTTTTAATAAATAAATAATAGACAATAGGCTACTTAATTTGATTAATTCAGAAAGACAGGCATAATTATTGACCAGAATCTTTTAAAAAAACATGCTTGGAAACAATCTAAAGGGCAAGAGAATCAATACACAGGTCATTTGATACGTCCTCCCCAACCTTTATATTATTTTCACTTAATGTGATCTCCTTTTCTGTTCTGATTTATCTTCAGTGGGCATTTAAGTTACATTTTCCCAGGGCAAAAAGGACCAATTTTTCCATCCTTCAAAAACACCTTTGTGTCAAAGAATCCCTTGGTGTCACAAATGGTTCTGGGACAAAACAGGCAAGGTGCTGAGTGTCTTCTATCCTGAAGGCTGAATGTTGTTGCTGAGAAAGTTTCAGAAGCTGCATTTAAGTGGTGGATTGGGCTGGAAGCAAAATGGGCATGACTAAACATGGCAGCAAATTTTGGTTTCAAACATTTATTGTATAAAACTTCGGAGGAACAGTCCAAACTTTAAGAATGAGAGGGCATGCATATAAGTCAAGGAATTATTTATAATATAAGTGGGCAGAAGAAGAGGATGGACCATGGGAAAGGTTGTGGTCATCTAGGAACCCTTTGTGGACAGATTAGAACCCCAGGTAGGTTTTGGTGCCTGAGGTTCTGCTCTGCTGATGTAAGGCTTGTGTTCAGTGTAAGATAGCCACCAGTCTCCTACGTCTTGCCATTACCTTTACGAACTGGCAGCTTGTTCAGGAACAAGCCCAAAACAGTCCTGTGACATGGATGGAAACTGTATTTTAGAGACACTCTGATCCTAGAAACTAAGGATGAGCCTACATTTCCCCAGAAAGACTTTTCTAAGAAAATAGTTGAGTTTTTTTCTCTTTTGTTCATTTTTTGAAAAGGAATTTTCTCCTAATATTCTTCTCTGTCAATATCACTATAGTTACAACTATTTTTGATGGCTACTGACATGCCATTCCCCAAAAACCCTGAATAACTTTAGGTCTTGAACATTTTGGAGCATGTAAAATGGTGGCCAGGCTGCCCAAATAATTGCTGGTGTTATATAAACACCTACCAGAAGGGAATGCATGAAAAGGAACTCTCCTCCTTCCCTTCTCTATTCCCTTACTTACACATTTTATCTATAATATGCACAGGATTGGACTGCAGTCAGCCCTGTAGTATTAACATAACATCAGCCTGAAGTAGACTGCGGGGGGCGGGGGATCATATCTTTCCTTCCTGTTACTGAATCTCCTCTTCCCCCAGGACCAAAGAGCACCACATGATTCTTTTTCTAGCCTGACCAGACCCTGAACAGGAATAAATATGTTAAGAGGAATAAATATGTTAATATTTCAGTTATTATTGCTAAGTAGTCTTATGTTTAACTAAGGATTTTGCTACATGAAGCTGTATCTTCATCTGTATCCAAATCTTCTGTATCCACTCTCAGGTTGGTTGCAGAACTAAGACCAAAGTATGTCCTTCCCTGCTTCCCAGTACATAATCTCTAGGTGGCAGTGTGGTAAAATAGAATTGGGCCAATACACAAGTGTGAAACTATTTACTTCCAATTTCAGAAATAATATCACATTTCCCCTGTTCTAAAACAAAAGCAAATGTGTACACACGCATACACACACTCACCTCTTTAAAGACAGCAATGTCATGGTACCATCTGAAAACTATATAAACAACCATGAGTAGCAAATATTCATGCACAATTAATATCTTTTGTAGAAAAGTTCTAACACTGAAGGTGTAGAACCCAAGCAATTTTTAAATATTTTGCCAGGTCATTTCTTCTAAGAGGCTACTAACACCAACACTCCACTAAGCTTGAATGAATCACTTAAGTATTGGTTTCCTAGGATGTAGAAAGCCTACATTTATACGTTTAGCACACCAAGCAACCATTTATCATGATGATGCTAGCCAACTTGCCCTGCCCCTTTTATCTCTTTTAGAAAATACTCCTTCAATATTTAGAACCATTACAGATAATTATTGAAGCTCCTCTTTTAGGCGGATCTAATAATGTCCTGTCTGAAAGCCCCACTCTCTCTCTGTCTCTCTTCCTCTCTCTTGCATTGTGTTATTGAGATTTTTCATCGAAGATAATAAAGCAACTTATTTGAGGAATCATGTTTCTGACAAAACATTCATGTTTCCTAGGACGATGAATTATGCATGCACTTTGGGGAATTGGGACATCATTTTCCTGATATTTACTTTTTGGAGGTTTTTTTCTATACAAGTAGAAGGCTTAAATGCTGTTTCACTCAGGGATGGAGCCAGGCATGTTAGTGCCTTGTCTTGCTCAGGGAGGTCTGTAATTAACACACTGCATCATTTTATCTGCTTCTTTGCAGCATACAGGTATGTTTTCAGGTGCTTCAGAACAGGAAAAAGAGGCATTAATAGCAACATTGCAATGGAAGGGGTTTTACAATTAAGACAATGCTGCAGGACTACTTTAGATTAACTTTTGGTAAATTATACTAATTTAACCAGTCTATTATTAATATAATATAATTTCCTGACAGAATTAATTTGCCCATTCTATACAGCTAAATGCTTCTGTTGTAATTACATTGCTCAGTCTTTTTAATACTGTTTCTTTCTCCCCTAAACTTTTCTGTTTTGTAACTAGCTTGATACGACACTCTTTGCAGGGAGGACAAGAAAACACAGCCTGTAGTTGATCATATGTCTTCTGTGAAAAAGATCGCAGGTTAAATTCCTGACACCTCCAGTGAAAGAATTGGGTGCTAAATTCTAGGAAAGGTGCTGGTCAGCCAAACTACATATTACCTTTAACACGTGGTCTGGATTCAGATAACATGATAAGTCATGTTCTAGGGTTGAGGGTCAATGTGAGTCAACATGTTGGAATTTAGTCATGCCATTTGTTAACCATGCACAACACATTAAGAGAACTCCTGATATGTTGTTGTGACCATGGATTGTTTGTCATTGGCAAAACATGATTGGTCAGTGTGGCTGAGCTAGAGGGACAAATAGTCTGACCTCATATGAGGCAACTTGCTAATTTCTTTTTTCAAACACTTCTTGTTTCAAGGTGGAAACAAAACCAAGGCTCAAAACATAATATGGTGAATACATAGTGTGCAGCCAAACACTGCTTGGATTTTTTTTTCTTTCCCTCTTTTCCCCCCTCTATAAGCTTGTGATCCCAGATCCAGGTCTGGACCAGTGTGCACCAGTTAAAAAGGTTTAAAACTCATCCCACAGATGCTTATTTCCTGAATTTCTCCCCCAATACATGGAGACTTTAAACGAATAAAAAAGACTGCCAATAGATCCATTAGGCACTTTTGGTGTTTAGGCATGGATTTTGGAAAAGCCATTGTTGTGGGTGACAGTTTAAACCTACCCTGTGCATGCAGCATGGACCCAATCTAGATTAGGACACCATGCATTTATTTGGGGCAGTGGGGATTCTAAGAATCTTGAATCTTGAATCTTGCACACCGTGGGTCAGATCCAAGCTGAGTCTTGCATAGAGTAGACCTGTACTGAAATCAGTGGAACAACTTAGCCTGAAGTTATTGAAATGGGCCACTGTAAGAATGTCTCAGACTGGATCCACCCAATCACATATTTCCTCATTTAGGATACAGGTCAACCAATAGGCTGTTATCACAGTGAGGCATTGTACAGCTCTTAATTGCTTATTATATTTTTACCTTTCCTTCTTTTTTGTTCTTTCCTTCATTTTCCAGCTTCGAAAGATCCATAGCTTCTCCACATCATTGTTTTTGCTCTCAACTTCTACTCTGGCCTCCTTTTGGCCAAATCTGGCTTTGAAAGTATTATATAGGTGATCTTTATTTTTTGTTAAGGACCAATTTAATTATTTAATGATTCTGGGTTTCTTTTAAATCTAGCCCACTATAGATAAAGTATGAGATAGGAGTCTTTTGAACAAATCAATCAATCAAATAATGCCAATTTCATGCTGCATTATTGAGTCAGTTGAAGAGCTGTACAGCCTAAAATTGTGCTAATTTAGAACATTTAGTGACCATTACCAGATGGTTATCAACATTCAGTAGAAGAAGCAGCAGCAATATGCTATGACATTGATTTCATAATTTTTTTTCATAGAAGGAATAGCAGAAATGGTCACTAATCATTGTTACCTGTTCAGTTGTATAAATCTGAAGTTACTTCCCATATTTTGGTAAAAGAGCATCCACTTCCATCATGTGCTCAGCTATTTTCTGGTTAATGATTCTTGACATTTCTTTAATGTTTTACCTTCTTTCATAATCTCACTAAAGAACTTTCAGCCATTTTTGGTTCTTCCTTCCCTTCCCTTCCCTTCCCTTCCCTTCCCTTCCCTTCCCTTCCCTTCCCTTCTTTCCTGGTAAATAAGTCCCCAAACAATTCTATTCCCATGTCTATACCCATGGGCAAAAACAATCCTTTGCTGACAGATGAGGCTCTTTAACAACCTGTAACAGGTTGTGGAATGATGCACAGAAAGCTTCTGAGTGTTCATTCCTTGAGAATAAACCATCACAACAAAAAATATGTTTTCATTTAACTGGTCTCTCTTATTCTATTTTGTCCTTAAATAATGTAAGATTTAACATTCAGATGCTTTGTTCATTAAATATGGCAATGAATCTTATATGGCTGATAAATGCTGTGTAAAGATCTGGAACGCCGATCTTGGAGCATCTTCTCTCAGGCCTCACAATGAACACAGTTCTTTCCAGTCTGCCTATGACTCTGAGGACATAAGACCAACATTAGAGCAAACACTGCAAGAAACAATCTGAAAGCAGGTAGGTTATGTTGGCCTGGAGATGATGCATGACAGCTGGGCCTCAGTCTTTCCTTCTTGTGAACAGAGCCAGAATATGTAGAGGTCTCATTTTGGCTGCCTACAAGCCTTGCAGGACAGAAGCATGAAATCAAGTTTGCTCTCTGTGGTTTTTCTGTCTTTGGTAAGATGCCCATAATTTTCAGATTTTGGAGGGCTATTGGATTGCATTGGATTGCCCCCAATACACAAAAAAAAATCCACACCATTGTATTCCCAATCACATTGTATGCATGTGGATGCTAGACAGTGAAGAAAGCTGAAAAGAAGGAAAATGATGCATTCAAAACATGATGCTGGAAGAGAACTTAGTGAATACCCCAGACTGACAGAAGGACAAACACGTGGGCCTTAGATCAGATTAACCCAGAACTCTTCCTGGAAGCAAAACTGATCATAAAAAAGCTGCATATCATGAAAAGACAAGATTCAGTGGAGAAGACAATAATGCTAGGGAAAGCTGAAGGCAGAAGAAGAAGAAGAAGAGGACCAACTATGAGGTGAAGTCAGTCTATAAAGGAACTCACAGCCTTGAGTTTACATGAGCTGAACAAGGCTGTCAAAGACAAAACATTTTAGAAGAATTCTTTCATGGGGTTCCCATAAGTTGGAGACAATTTTACAGCACATAACAACAACATATGCACAACATTATGCAACACAGTCCTGATAGAAATATAAGCCGAGGTAAGAAAATAAGTCTTTTGGGTCCACTTGGAGGTTTGCAATGATGGATCCAGGCAGCCATCAATTCAAAAAAAGTTCTGAAAGTGAGATCAAGAGCACTATTGAGAAGTTTCTATCCCTAATAAATGCAAGAAAAATTGCAGTGGGTATTCAAGGGTGAACCTAGCTTAGTGCTCTGTCATGCCAGCATAAAGCAAGGCTGGTTCGCAAGTGATTTATCACTGAAATTAGCACAAAATTTCCATCCATTGCTTTCATCTATAAAGCAATGAGAAAATGTTGGTCTCTGCCAGCAGTGAGCAACTTGTAGCATTCCAGATACATTGGCTTACAGCTTCCATTATTGTTATCATTGGTATCGAGTAGGATGATGATGATTTTCATTACTGGACCAAACAACTTGTGCCTCTTGTAGGCAGTTCATGCTGTGCCTTACACTTCCTATGATCCTTCATGCTCCCACAATTTGAACTAAGCACAATTGACCCATCTGTTTCCCCTCCCTGAAAACACACATGAACCTGCAACATTTTCTCATGCCCAGAAAGAGATTTCCAGTCATTTGGGGGCTTCCTCTAGAAAGTGTTCAATTTCTGTTGTACAAAAAGTGAAATTAGACAGAGGGGATGTTTGCAGATTTTTTTACATCTTGAAATATAATCGAATTGGAATATAATCCTGTTGCTTATTGTCCTTGCTGTGTGCAGAATGTGTACTGCAAAGTATTTTCACCCTTTTCTTGATAATTCAAACTGTAGATTATGTTGTTTTAACACACACTCACAGTCACACACATTAAACTGTTATCATTTTCTACCAGAGAGCTTTACTGGTTTAATAATTCATTCTCCCTCCCTCCCTCCCTCCCTCCCTCTGTGTTCATACAACACAATAAGCAACCCTGCATGGTTATCCCAGTTCATGGTTTTTTACCATGATCTACCTGACAGACGATCAAGTGGTTATTGTATTATGTGTTATGGTTTCCATCCTCCCTGCTCAATCAATCCACAGTTGGCATATACCTCCATAGCCATTGTGCCTGAAATTCAACTCCAAGAGGTATTGCTCCCTGTTTAAGTCAACTGCCTTTTCCTCACTGGGCCACACATCAAGGCTGTTGCCACTCTTTTCAGAGAATCCTCTCGGAGTTGCATATTAGGACCATGGAAACCATAACTATGGGTTCAAACAACAGGATAAACCATGGTAGTATGGAGAAACCATAGAATAAGCCATCATTTCTTATTGTGGTTTCTAGAGACCAAATGGTGAAATACCACAACTGGGTCAGATAAAATAACAAACAGTGATAGAACCTCCCACCATGGCTTGCCATGTTGCCTGAATCCAGCTTCTCTCTCCCGTCCCTCCCTTGCTCTCTCGCTGCCTATCCCTGAAATCTACTTAGGTTGAGGTTTTGCTACCATACTTATATTTATTTAAATACAACCTATTTATCAGTTAGAAATAGATATCAGTCTTCTAAGGGTACAATCCTTCACATGTTTAGGCAGGAAAAAGAGATATAAATCTGGATATGCTGCAACTAGCACAACTGGAAAATATGCGTAAGGTTGTACCTTAAGAGGGTTTGGTTAATAGGTCATAGGCAGACAGATGAGGGAGGTGTAGGAATGTCAATTTAAAACTGAATATTGAGGAATTCACATTTGAAAGCAGAGCTATAACTTTTCTTTCCAAAATATGCATGGCCTTCATTCTATCTGACTTGGCATTAAATATTTCATACAAGCACAGAACATTACTGTCTACCTCAGTTTCTTTCTTCTACTCAATTTTCTCATTACTGTGATCTTCCAGTAACCTCCTCCCACTCTTCTCTACAAGTCTATTATTACATTACCCAATGCAACCAGAACAGTGGTTTTCAGCCAAACAGCTGAAGTACCTTTCTCCCGGCCGCCTCCACAGAACTCACATCTCATACAAGGGGTCCATAAAATAAGTGTGCACTGGGAGGGGGACTTGGGCTGTCCATTTCTTTTATGATCATCAGTAAAGAGAAACCTTTCTTTAGAAATGGAGTAGTGTGTACATAAAGAGGAATGTTCTCTTCTATTAAGTTCCCTCTTCTCTGTTTCATTCTTTTACTCATAGGGAAGGTACATTCTTCAGCAGAAAAATAATCTCCACTCCCACACAATGTTTTTATAGGCAGGAGATCTTGTAGAACATCAGCATCTTGTAGAGATTGTTGCAGTGGTTGTATGTGTGTGGTTAGGTCAAGTGTCCCATTTCTACCTGACTTCGTGGTTTTTAATTTTCAAAATCTGTACAAAAATGTGCATTTTTGTAACACATCTTCATATGGAGTGAATCAATGTATGCATAAATGTGCACACTTTGAAATCTATGCATTTTTCCAGGAATGTCACTTTGTTAAAATAGTATTTTATGGAAACTTTTTTCAAATAGGTGCACTTATGTGAACTTTTTCCAAATATGCAGATGAAATCTTGTACATACTTTCTCAAGGGCGAGTTACCTTGGCAAGAAAAAGAAAAAAAAAATGGATGGAAGTTGGAACTCTATCTCAGCACACTGAAAGGAACGTATAAACTAGGTAAATTCACAAGAAAACAAAGACATCCGTATTAGAGTGAATTGTTCATCCACTCCTGGGTAGGAGACTAGAGTTGTTTGACAACCAGCAATGGCTGAATGTCCTTTGATTTGCTTTGCAAATGGCTTGCTTATTCAACAGAGGTATGTACGTAGCAACCACAGGACAGACTTTACTTTGATCCTTTGGGAAAGGGTCTAATTATTTCTTGCCTGATTTGATTCATGTCAAATAGATTTGAGTCAAATGATCTGATTTGGCCTGAGTCAAGGCTTTCTGTTTCCAAACTTATGCAAAACTGAGGACCATGACATGGATGTTTTTCTGGCAGAAACAGGTTTCATCATGGTATAAAAAGCCTCAAAACAGTTTCAAGCATCATAAATCCCTCTCCTTTGGAAAAAATTGAATTCCTCTTACCTGTAGACACTTGTATGATAGATGCTATTCTCATACAAACTGGGACAAAGAAACAAATAACTCCCCGAATCTGAGGGCTCTCCTTCCAATGCTGCACCTGCAACTTGTCAGTTTTCTTACTAAGTGCTCCCTTTGACACTGTCTGTCAATTTCAGAATAATCAAGCGAAAGGAATAGAAGGGATACGTGTATCCTTTTTGGAGAAACACTCTCAAAATGTAAAGACTGTTTTGCACTAAAGTCCCTGCAGTTCTTGTTGTCAGACTTGATTCCTTCAGCAGCATTCTGCCAAGAAATATAAAGTTGATTGACAACTCCCTTTAAAAATAATAAAAAGCATGTATAAAATTATATGATATAAGAACTGCTGCACCTACTTTTTATGACTTGGATAATGCAGTTCCCACCTAAAGGGCTACAATACTTGTGAATTATATCCACATGTGACAATGTCCCAAAATTGTATAACCATTAAAAAAATCCATGCTAGTCTTTGAAAGGAACAAATCCTCAGATTTCTGAATTCTGTCTTGAATCTTGATTCAAACAGATGGTCAAATAAGCATCAGGCCATTATCTGAACCATCCAAATGAGGTCTGAATTGAACCCTGTGGTCCATGCATAGTGCTAAATCAGGAAATGCACGGAGAGGAATTGGGATTGGGATCTCTCCCTTGATGCTCTCTTGCAGCATAAGGGTCTAAGAGCTACTGATTAAAAAGTACAAAACATGGGGATTTCTAAGCAGATGTTTGTACAAGTAATGTGTAATTTGACCAGCAGATGTTATGCTCAATACAGTCTATTGCAACCTACATCATCATACAGAATACCATGTAGTATACATAATTATAATTTACTTCTTTATGGATTTCATGTGGTTTAACAATAATGGTGCATTTTTTTTTTTCTTTCAGAAGGCTTAAATGTGGATTTTTCTCCTTGTTTGACTAAACTAATTAACATGATTGTTGATTAGTTGATTAATCAACAAGCCAAGTTCTTGGAGATAGTAATGGTATCAATAACTCATATAACAATTATAAGCCACTTTTCTGCAATCTGAACAAAGCCATTTTAAAAGCAGATGACATTTTAATTAACTAAGCAGTGGAAAATATTCCAATATGTTCAAGAGGGAAGATGAGATGCTTAATGGCCATTTAGTAAATGAAAATGTACTATTTTTGCCATAGCCTGCTAGAAATAGCTTCTGAATATATTCTTGAAAGTGACTGATAAGTAAAGAGTTAACAGATACAGTGTATGAAAATGAGACTTTGTAACTGCATCCTGTCATTGTATTTAGTTGTTAGTAAAAATGATCTTGTTGCAAGTTAAACTTGCGAATGACTATTGAAGAGCATTTTTTTCAAAAGATCTATCCAAGCCATGTGAACTCCACACTTTGGAACTACATATCAGAGGCTTCAAAGGTAGGCAAAGCCCACACCCGAGCAGGACTACACTGATAAAATCCTGCTAGAGTTTCTCCTTGTCTTCACCAGACCATCATTACTCACCTGCCTGTAGAGAACAGCAGTGCTGAGGAACAGCAGTAGGTGCTGTATGGGAAAAGTCTGGAAAACTATGATGATCATGAAGAGATGGTTGTCTGTGACCACAGTGCCTTCATATCTGGGCCTTCTTTGCACAGCCATTCTTGTTCTTCAGTATTCTGCTGCCTAAGATTGCGGGCTATTGCTGTTTTTCACTGTCTGAGGTCTAGTAACAATGAATTCATAGAGGTTCCCATGAGGAGCTTGTCAGTTAATTTTGTCAGGTAATTTTGTCTTCTTGGGAGTAATCTAAATGTCAGCCATTACCTACAGTAGGTGGCTGTTCTTCAGTTGTTAAGATAGCTGATAGTCGTTAAGATAGCTGTTCAGGTGAGTTTGAACTTAAATATGGCCTGGGAACCAGATCGCTCTGGGCAGCACCTGAGCTAACCTAGAAGTGTTCTTTATCACTAAAGGACTCTGGCCAAGGCCAACTGCTTGCAATAGAAAGATGCAAGATGCTTATTTATCCATCTTTTAAGATGATTTCCCAAAGTGAAACATATTGATCTTGTATAGTTTAATGAGATTTTGAAAGTAAGCATTAGGGAATCTTCTAAAAGCAGAATCTCAGTACAGGCCTCATTGCATAAGGTGTTGTGAGTCAGCCAGAAGTTTGTCCACTGTTCCCTTTCCCTGTGCTTTGTTTTTGTTTATTAGATTAATTATATTTATATCCTTCCTTTTTTCCCTTTCAAGGAACTCAAGGCAGGTTCTGTAAGGGTTAGGGTTAGGTGTTATCCTCACAATTTCCCTGAGACGTAGGTTGGACTGAGAGAATGTGACTGACCCAAAGTTATCCAGTTAGCCTCATGACTAAGTGAGGACTGGAACCCAGATATTCTGAGTTTCAGTCCCATGCTCTTAACCACTATATCACACTGGCTGTTCTGTTCTGTTCTAGAGGTCCCTGATAACCAAATGGATTCAAGCACTGTGCTCTATACCTGTCTCTCCTTTAAAATATTTTGCCTATATTCCATTGATGAAGCTTTTCACTCTTTACCACTTTTACACCACACATTTCAGATGCCTGCAGAATTGCACCCACCTGGCAGAGCCCGTTCATCTCCTTGGTACACATCCGAATTACGGGTGATGAAGCGGGTTGGAGCGTAGGTGGAGGAGATCACGGGATGAATCTGACCGAACACACTTAAGAGCCCACTATCGGGCCTATGCTGTGGCGGTGAGGGCGGCGAAAAAGAAATTCTTCTCTGCTTCCATTGTCTCCTCACAATGTCATCTGGCGGAACTCTTTTGGGTGGAGCAGGGGCTGGTAAATCCAGGTCAAAAGAAAGATCTGGTGCCACCCTTGAAGGCCCTCTGTGATGACTTTGCCAAGCATTTCAGGGAGAAAATTGTTCAGATTCATCATGAGCTGGACTCTACTATTGAATCAGATTCTATTGGGGAGGTGCCAATGACGCCATCGAGTCCTCAATTGATGGATGAATTTCAGTTGTTGCGGTCTGATGATGTGGACAAGGTGCTTGGACAAGTACGTCCTACCACCTGCTTACTAGACCATCTTGGCTACTCAAGAATGCCAAGGATGGGATTGTGACCTGGATCCTGGAGGTGGTCAACACCTCTTTCAGAGATGGCTGAGTACGTGCCCCTTTAAAGGAGGTGGTAGTCCAGCCAGTCCTAAAGAAGGCATCTCTGGATCCAGAGGTGGTTGCCAATTATAGACCGGCGGCCAACATTCCGTTCCTGGGCAAGGTGCTAGAGCGGGTGGTGGCGAGACAACTCAAGGCACTCTTGGATGAAACTGATTATCTGGACCCATTTCAGTCCGGCTTCAGACCCGGGTACGGTACTGAATCTGCCTTGGTTGCCCTGTACGATGACCTGTGCAGGGAGAGAGATCGGGGAGTGCATCCCTGTTGGTTCTTCTGGACCTCTCAGTGGCTTTCAGTACCATCAACCATGGTATCCTTCTGGATAGGCTAGCGGGATTGGGAGTTGGAGGCACCGCTTTGCGGTGGTTCCGCTCCTTTCTCAATGGCTGATTCCAGAAGGTGGTGCTGGATTCTGCACCATGGCAGTTATGCCATGGAGTTCCGCAGGGGTCCATTTTGTCCCCCTTGCTATTTAACATCTACATGAAACCCTGGGAGAGGTCATCAGGAGGTGTGGGCTGGGGAGTCATCAGTATGCTGATGATATCCAGCTCTACCTCTCGGTCTCCACCAATCCAGGTGAGGCAGTGGGTGTACTGAACCGGTGCCTGGCCGAGGTAATGGGCTGGATGAGGGCCAATAAACTGAAGCTCAATCCAGACAAGGCGGAGGTCCTGTTGGTGGTTCGGGCTTCAGGGTGGGGGACGTGGGCCTTGTCCTAAATGGGGTTGCACTCCCTCTGAGGGACAAGGTTCACAGCTTGGGAGTGCTCCTCGATCCTGAGCTGTCGTTAGAAGCTCAGGTGATGGCAGTGGCGAGGAGCGCCTTCCTTCAGCTTCGGCTGATCCATCAGCTGCGTCCCTATCTGGAGAACGACTGCCTGGCGACAATGACCCACGCATTGGTAAGAGGCTACCCTTGAAGACAGTCCAGATACTTCAGTTGGTGCAAAATAGAGCTGCCAGGTTGCTGATGGGGACTGGGCATTGTTCTCATATAAACCCAGTTCTCTGTTAGCTTCACTGGCTCCCTATTGAAGTCCGGGCCCAATTCAAGGTGTTGGTTATGGCCTATAAAACCCTTAATGGCTTGGGCCCTGGGTATCTAAAGGAATGCTTGCGTCCATATATGCTCTCCCATCCCTTGAGTTTGGCAGCAGAGGCCCTTCTCCGGGAACCCTCTGTGAAAGATATTAGGAGGGTGAGTACCCGGAGGAGGGCCTTCTCTGCGGTGGTGCCCCACCTATGGAATGCGCTCCCCAGAGAGGTCTGCCTGGCGCCGTCATTATTTGCTTTTCGGTGCCAGGCAAAGACCTTTTTATTTTAAAGTTATTTTAACTGTTAATTTATTATTATTGTATTTATAGATTTTGATATATATAGCCAAGGTGGTACTAGTTTTTAAATTATTGATTGTATTTTTATGTTTATTTTATGGATGCTGTGAGGCACCCTGAGGCTTTGTTGCAATGGAGGCAGCATAGAAATGTTTTAAATAAATGAATAAATAAATTGTACTAGAGTGGTGTAGCTTTCAGATTCAAACTTTCACATATCTCTCCAGTCCAATCTGTGCAAATTTGCCTTTTGCACAAATTGTGGCCCTTCTTCAAGGTGGGATTCTGCAAAGTGGCTCAATATTCACATTACAGTGAATTATTGCCAGAGCAGGGCTGGTGAACTGGAATCTGGAAGACTGAAACATGGATTCTTCACACATTCTGACAAAAATGCAAACTTAGGTAAGTCATATGAAAATGCAAGTTGAATGCATTTCTGCCCAATTCTTCTGCCAGAAGCTTACTGAGTGACTTGGGATGAGATAATCTCTCACAGCTCAATTCACATCACATGTAAGATAAAGCTGTGCACGTGAAACTGGCTGTTCTAGTGAGCAACCTGAATGCTTCCTCACTTATTCTTCTCTGTTGGGAACCACTGATACCTGTCTTCAATAGCTGATGATAGGAATGGCAACAGCAGTGATGCCATGATGGTGAAAAAGAGGCAGACTGTTGCAAAGATGAAATGGATGTGGGGAGAATTGTGTGTGCTATCCTGAGCTCTGGGCCCTTTGATGAGGAGTGGGATGACAGCATGACATAACAGACATATTCTTAGTCGGCATCTTAAAGGGAAAAACTTTACTCATCAAGCAGAGACAATACCTGTCATTAACAAGTTCAGCTAATGAAAAGGTTCAGTGCCAGGTACATTCAGAAAAGGAAATCCTGTTTCAAAATGCTTATTTCAAGAAACACATTTTGAAAAGTGGCTTGAGGAAAGTGACTATGTTTTCCTCAGTTCATTGTCAATATTGGACATTCATTTTGACAGTGGAAAGAAACAGTGTCTTCTGATTCTGGCAATGATTAATGTATTGCATTAGTAAATCAATAGTCTTATTCTTAAATGTTTAGTGACCTAATAAAGTTAATTTGCATGCATGCATATATAAATACATTGGCATAACTATGTGTATCCCGATCCTGTTTATATTTATTCCGATTCAAAAGCCCCATTGATTTGACCTCCAAGGAAGTGAAGGTAGAATTGCAATCTTGTCATCACCAAAAGATAATTACTCAAAATTAAATGTTGCTTATTCCAATGGGGTTTAACCACATAATTATACTGAGAAACCTTCTGCCTTAATTTTAATTAAGCATTTATTAAACTAAGAGTAAAATATGTTTGATTTGATGTGAGTTAAATGAAAAATGTGTAGAAACATTGGTCTATTATGCACATTCCTTAAGAATAAAGGACAATATATTTATGGTTGCAGCTTGGACAGGAAACTGTGGAATTGGTTAACATGGATAGTTCCTTTCCCCTAATAATATAGAGTTTGTGAGTGTTGGACAGGTAAATGCACAAAGTGTAAAAATGGCATATACATGCTAACTGTGCAATGTATGAAAGATACAGTTTATTATGCTGTAGGGTTTTTATTCATCAGCACTATCTGGATGATGCCCTTTGCACAGACAATAGGCAAATTACATGTTTATGTTGTTGATGCCCCTAAAGGGCTCCTCTGAAAAACTTAGAGCTCATTGGCCTGGTGCATAAAGGAGAAAGTGGTACCCATTAACCTGCACCTTTTCCTCCATAATTTCAACATTGGAATAAACATGCATTGAATAATTGCACTGTAAGTTCACAGGGTTTTAAGGCAGAGCCAGGTATCAGAAGAAAGTTACGTTGTGTGCAACCACAAGTGACAAGGAGGTATTTCAGGTTGCCCTGTGTGACCAGTTTGCTAGTCCATATGGGAGTCTGCATTCTGGACGACTGGGTATTGTGTCTCTATGCACCCAACTCTACTATGCACAAGGCAGTTTGTGCTTTGAATATTGGCCACAGATAGAAACATGGCTCCTTGTTCCAGATTGTGTCCATAAATATTTTCAGCTGTTGTCTCATATCTTCCTACAGTATTTACAGAATGAGTACATTAAATCTTGCAAGAAAATCCTAAAATCTTCTTGTATGTGTGTGTGCATACACACCCACACATCATTTGTAAACAAAGGAGAACAGCACTTGTCATAGGAACACATTTTCCAGGAATATTTTTCCAATTTGAATAATTCATGCTTCCCCCACCCTCTTTCTTTATAGAACCCGTTATGCAGATGGGAAAAGACAGCCACATCACATATAAACTAATTGGAATGAGTCAATACAACTTGACTCAGAAATGTATGTTTCATTTCCTATTCCCTTCAGAACATCTTTATTCTGCAGTCTGCTATGTACATGAGTCCCATACCCATGACTTGTATGGATTGATGTATGTCACAAATTTTGGAGTACAAACCAAAAGTATTGCACAACTTGAATTTTTCAGCTAACAGTTAGAGGAGCCATTGTCCTACTTTACAGAGGACAGTCCTTTCCCTGAAGTCTTGTCAGAGCACAGTCCTTGATTTGAAGGTGTCCTAAAATCTCGACTAAGGTCCAGTTTTAAAAATGATGCATTGGTTTAGAAGAAAAGGGAAAGCATCTGCACTGAAATTGTTAGAGTGTTAATATCTGGAGAACTGAATGAATGGGTTCATAGATCCCACTGGTCAGTCAGTCTTTCTACAATGAGATACATTTTATTTCTGTGCAAATTATTCTTTCTAGATTGCATCTACACATATGAATTATAACTTTAAATTGTATAAACTATAGTAGACTAACACATTCATTTTAAATTTGGTTTTTAAATTCTGTATAGTCACTTTATGGTGTTTTTATTGTGGTCTCTGTTTTATATGTTATTTGTGCATTTTATGTGTTATTGTAAACCATCCAGAGAGGTTCGGTTATTAGGTGGTATAGAAATACAATTATTAATAAACCACTAATAATAATGCTAAATTAGCATGTGGATAGCTTATGCAAATTGGTGTTTCTTTTGTCCTTTTTATGATGCATTTATTTGTCATGGATGCTTAACTGGTCACCCTAAGCAATATAAGTGTATTTCAATGGTGAATGTGAAATTTTTGGTGTTATGATATGCAACAACAATTTGATAGTCAATTCACAAACAAGCCCTCTACACAGAGAGACCTCTCGGCCCTTCCCAACTTCACTTGCACCCATTGGCTCTACTTTCAGTCAGCATTATTTCTGGGGTTTGGAAACACTACCCTAAGAGGAGAAACTGAGAGAAGTGGGCATGTTCAGTCTTGAGAAAAAAAGACTGAGAGGGGACATGATATCCCTCTAAAAGTACCTCAAAGGCTGTCACAAAGAGGAGGGTCAAGATCTCTTCATCCTGATACCAACGTGCAGGACACGGAATAACAAAGGCAAGCTGTGACAACCCAGATTCAGGCTGGACATCAGAAAAAGCTTCCTCACTGTCAGAGCAATATGACAGCGGAAGCAGCTGCCTAGAGGTGTGGTGGGCTCTCCCACACTAGAGACATTCAAGAAGAAACTGGACAGTCATCTGAATGGGATGGTGTAACCTGGTGTCCTGCAACAGCAGGAAGTTGGACTCAATGGCCTTCCTGGTTCCTTCCAACTCTACTATTCTATGATTCTATGTGGAGGAGACTGCATCATTCCAGAGTCCCCTCAGACTATTACCAAATACATCGAATTTAGAATTGAGCACACAATAGCAACGGTTAGTACAAAATGTAGGTTTCTGTTCTTTTCATTCATGAATCCTCCACAGTTAAGGAGCTTCAGAGAAAAATATTTCTTTAAATCAAAATATCAAAACAAATTAATGATGGACTGAATCTACAGATGTATGTAGATTTCCATCAGTATTTCTCAGACTGCCATACACTTTTTCTTCCATCATCCAGTGAGTGATGGAACTGATGGACTATTGATGAAAGATATCATAAACATTCCCTAATATGCAAATAGGCATGCCCTAAAATGCCTGGAAGCCAATGGTATGTTTTGTTTTCAGACTCCAGTAAGGGCAGGTCATTCCAGTTAGTGATGAAGGGATGTTCTAGCAGAACAAGGACGTTTCCAGAGAGTTCAACAAATAGCTCAGCAAAAGAAAAAAAAATATGAATGGTTTGTTCATTGTTTTTAACAGAAATGTTCTGAAGCAAAGAAGGACAGGCTCATGAGAGCAATAAACAAAATCAGTACAGTGTAATGAGTGCCAAGATTTCTTTATCAATAGTTTTTAATTGGAAGAAAAGTAAATGTAAGAAGTGATTGCTTTTGCTGGCATATTACATCTTATATAGATCTGAAAAAAGAGAGAAAGAGAATTTAAAAACATAGTGGACCTTGAATAACATCTCAACTGTAATGTACTGAAATTGCTTTCATCTTCTCTATCAGCAGTGAGGTATTAAAATATTGATCAAAGACAATGCCTATTGCTTATGCTTAGATTATGGCAAATTGTTAAAAACAAACAAACAAAATCTCATTCTCTGAAAGATAAGCCTTTATAAGAGTTATTTTACCTTCCCCACTCCCCAGTCATATTGTTTCTCAATTGAGCAGGATAGGATTAAATAAATATGATGGGGGATAAGAAAAAAATGTTGGTGTCCAAGGATGCGACATAGGCAGTTGTTTCTAAAGAATTTAATCACCTGTGAATCTTTTGCATTACTAAACTACGAAGCATGCGTACATTGCTTCTTGTCAATCACCCATCTGAGGGAAAGGGACAGGAAAAGCTACACTTCAAGAAGCATGTATAAACAATACACACATGCACCAATGATCTCCAATACAACATCTGATTCTGTACCTGCAATTCAGAGAACCAGACAGTGAGTGTGGCTAGGAATGGAGTCGAATAGCTGGCTTCTGAGTTGTTCTTGAACTACAGGTCCCATAATTCCTGGTCATTGGTATGTTGACTGGGACTGATGAGAGCTGGCATTTTTAAAAGTCTTGAAAGGAAGAATGGGTAGAAATGCAGGATCATGCTTGCATTCATATTGATAACAATGGCAACCAACAATTTTGCAGGCCTCATTTCTTTCTGAAGATAAGTATTGATGTCGGTTGGACATTAACAGAAGTCCTGACCACATGCTGCCTTCCATACCAGAGTCAATATTCCTATACACACCCTTGATTGTATACGCGGTATATGTGGGCCCATATTTCTCTCCTCCATAGTGATCAGTAAGCAAGCAAGTAAGCAAGCAAATCATAGAAAGGGCACATAAGCAACCAGTCAGGAAAGGATGCATGATGCTATGATACATGATGTCATGGAATATTTCATTCCTTTAAACTACAGCTATCAAGAGCTGCATCTTGGCATGCAGAAAATCTCAGTTTTCACTCCTGGCATCTCCAAGTATGGCTGAAGAGACTCCAGACTGAATCCCTGGAAGAACTTTGCCCATAAATGTCAAGAATGCTGGGCCAGATGAGGCAGTATATGACACCTTCATAGGTTCCCTAAAGTAGTAAAATCAGAGTTTAGCTGTTACAGAACCAAAGTTAAATGGCTTAACAATTATGGCTTTAATGGGGGTAAAGGCTGGGTCACTGCAGGAGACAGAGGAAGGGGGTAAAAGCTGCTTTTAATTTAATTCAACCAAGCCTCTTCAACCATTTCACAAATAAACCTTTTCAAACACTGATTAATCAAATCTGAAAGCTAATGCAAACTTTAATTTCATGAGAGAGAGCACTGCGAGGGTACGTAGGTGGAGATGTGGAAGAACTGTTGTTGTTGTTGCTTCCTCTAGTGCGCACAAGATTTTAATTAATTTTAGGAACTTGACATGAGTGCCTTAAATTCAGACAGTTGCCATATTGTAATGGATTGTGAACTTTCCTCTCTCCTGTATGATGGAGCAATGCTTTTAGTATGCAGTTACAGTCAATGAAGATATAGTTTTAGCATTTTGAGCTCCTAACAGGCCTTGTTTTTTATTCGGCAGCTCACCAGTAGAATATTAATATCATGCTTGGTAATGCAGAAACACATGGCGAATTCCTTTTGTCTGTAAATGTCTGTTTAACAAGTCTTTAATATTCCAGCAGAGAACCTGGATTCAATAGCTAAAGTAACACTCAAGAGTCAGAATGAGTTATTAGCAAAGTGCAATAGCGTTAGATACCATTTTTAAAATCCGTAAACTGCTGAGATGATATTTTCCTTTATATCATCAGTGTTATATTATAAGAACAAGGAAGCAGTCAAAACCTCATGCATCTATGAGTCCTTACAAAGGCCTCAAACCTATTAAAGAGGATGCAAATAGAATTACAAGATGGTTTACAGTTGCCTTTGGATTCCCACCCAACCTTTAGCAGAACTGCCCTGAGAGTTGGCAGGCAGAGCAATTCAAGGAGTCTGCCTTTAATCACCCAGACTCAGAGGATTTGGGGCATTCTATGCATGGCAGGAGATGTGTGGGAGCAAAGGTCACACCTTTTCTCCTCCCACCATGAAAAATTCTTATACAGCCAATCTTATGTTTGGACTCAGAGCATGAGAAGAGGACACTGAGCACTACCCCTTTCCATTCTGAAAAGCCCACCTTGAGATGACTTCAGGGTTGTTCTTTATGCACCAGATATGGATGGGGAAGATGCTTGATGGTCAGAGGCCCAGCACTGACTTTTAAGCAAGCTTCTGAGGTCAGGGCTGTAACTCCAAATTATCATATGGCTACCTCAGATCTGCCTAGCTGCTGCAGAACTGTGCCCTCATACTCTAAACTATAGTTTAGCATTACTTGCATGAGCCTCAACCTTATGGGTTTCCCCTTCCTTCTTATCAGAGACAACATGGTAGGCATAATTAAGCACCTGGAAAGACCCATACCTTAGCAGGGGCCCACCAGCAAGAGCCCCCTGGACTGCTTCTCACTCTAACCCAGACAAAGGTGGTGATGGGAAGGAGAAGCAACAGACACAACTGTATGGCTGGGTGCAGACAACACAACAAGCCATGGTGGTTTTGATTTTGGTTTTGACCATTGTTGGTTTGTTGTATTTCCTGAAGCTAGTCACAGCGTTTCAGCCATGTAAGTTTGCTCATGAAAAACCAGGATAAAAAACAACAGTTTGTTCTATGGTTTCTCTGTACCACTATTTATTTATTTAAAACTTTTGTATGCCATCACCACATGCCTTGGTATCTCAGAACGGCTCACAATATATACAATTAAAAACAATAAAATAATGTTTATAAATAACAAATTCAATAAAAGATTATATAAGAACAAAAACTGAAAAACAAAAAGAGTGACTGTTCAATGATAAAATTAATTTTTAAAATAGCTAGGGCTTGTCATGTTGTCTGAACTCAGAATCATGACTCCCACAGTCCTGTTATGGAACTACCACAGAGTAGTCTGGGAAGAGTGGCAACTGCAGGAAGTGCCCCAGCTATCCAGCATCTATGTATGGGCCAATGAGGAAGAGGCAGATGACATAAGCAGGAAATGTTGCATCTTGAGACCTCATTTCAGTTTCAGTAACTGATAGGAATCATGCCAACAATAAAATGACTGACCAGGGAAGATGGAAATTGCAATAAAGTAGTGATTATCAGATAGTTCATGATAGAAAACAAAGAACCATAGTTACATGATTGTCATGTTGTGTGAATAAATCCTATGGGAACAATAATGAGAAAGCAGAGAAAGATGGATTATCTCATCAACTTAAGAGATAAGAACAGGTCAAGTCACTCCCCCCCCCCAGCTTCTGCTTTTAAAGAAGGCTAATATTTACACACTTCTTTTTTTAAAAGTCAGAGGAAACTGTGTAAAATATCTCCTCAGTTTGCACAATTTCTATAAAGTACAGGCACAAATTGAGCAAAACAAAAATCAAATTGGCCATATTCCTCACACTTTGTACATTTGCCTGCATGTCTGTGTAACTGAAGAATACGTAGACTGCAGCCCTCTTTAAAAATGGAAGACTGCGTGCTGGCTTGACTTGTATTGGAACAAGTCAGTGCCAGTGCTGGCTAAAAGGGCTGGAATCTGGGAGCCAAGTCAGGCCAATTGCCTAGATTTTGACACCCCCATCCACATGGATTTTTGCACATACCTAAAAGGAGATGGGAAGAAATACAAGTTGGTGACAATAGAGGTGGATAAATAGACTAGCTGAGGAAAGGGGCCATTGAGGGTGTCGTTCATAAGGAATCTCTGAATTTGAAAGCTTTGATGCCACAATGAAGAAACCGGAAAGTTTGGAATCTGTCTGCAGCTTCTCATTATGCCCACACCTAAGAAAACTATTTAGTTTAAACTAGATATTTCTGTTAAAGCACTTACTGTATATATGCATTTGTGCATGTGTGTGCGCGGAGATATAAGTGTGTGATGTGTGTTTGTGCACGTGTGAATACACACACACCATAGTTCTGGGAATAATTTTTTAAAAATCTTTTCTTATACTTAAATATGAAGTAGCCACATGTTTTTCTCTCCTTTTGAGTTTTTGCTACTGCTTCACAAGGCAGCTAAGCTGCTCTGCCTCATTCGTAGATGGAACCCTGCATGATGATGCAGCATCAGTCACAAGAGCATCCTGGGGTGGAATGGAATTAAGTTCTCCCCTTGTTCTTCAGCATGTGTCTTGCATCATGAAGAGCTGAGAATAATCTTGGTTTTAAAAACTTCATTTGGATAAGCACCAGCACACACTCTGAGAGGAGGATTAACACTTCTCTTGTTTTCCCCTGAATTTCTCCCCAGAGTGTAGGGTGGTGAAAGAAAAAAAAATGGTTTTGTTGGTACCAATTGAGGCTTCTCTTTCTCTTTGTCCCCATCAACACAGGCAGGACAATGCAGTTGGATGTGGTGGGGAGTGGTTAAATTTTCTTCTCCCAAGGCACACTGCTCCTAATCTTAATTGGACCCATGGAGACTTAATTAGGGTAAATAAATATGAGGTTCTTAATTCAGAACATCTACTTTTAACTTTGGAACTTCCACAAAAGAGCTTTTCCATCCCATTTTTCAACTACTTAACCTGAAGTTGGCTATAGAAAGATAACTCTATTATGTAAGTCTGTTTTGTTTTCAGAAACAATTCACAATTTATAATTTTATTGTAATCCATCCCAAGATGTCAGTGCTGGATGGGGCAGATAAGTTTTAAATAAATTAATTAAATTCTTCCATGCTAAAAACAAGGACTCTTAAATAAAAATGTTCTTAAAAACAGACACTTCTTAACACACACACACACACACACACACACACACACAGATTGAGAGAGAGAGAGAGAGAGAGAGAGAGAGAGAGAGAGAAATATTATTTATGTCTGTGAGGGATGTACTGAATACCTCGAGAGTGAAATAGTTGCCTCTTTAATTCGCTCCTAATGTCTTCCTCATAGTCTTGCTCTTGAGGAATGCTTCATTGGGGCTTTCAGGGTGCTTAACGTTGTTTCCTCAACAAATCCATAGTGGTCTTCCCAGTGCTGTATCTACAGCCAGGACTTCTATTATTCCTGTCTCCCAGGAAGCCCACTGGGGCAAGGCTGTAATGGTAAAGGTGTTGCTGGGATACATCTGGAAACTTCATTCTACACTGATAAGCCTTGGGGACGAGCCAAGGAATCAGGGCTCTGGTTGCCCCTCTACAGGTTGACTTAATGTAATTTAGATGGTGAGAAAGGAGACCCTTGATATAAAAGCCAGATCCAGGGTGATGCACTTCTTCCAGCCTGAGGACTGAATTCCAGCTAAGAAATTCCCTGAGACTGCTTCCAACAGTGGGAAGGACTGAAGACAAAAATATATAAGGCTAAAGGCAAGAGAAGTGAACACACAGCATATAAAAATGTTGGCATATTTTATTTCCAAGTTTTAGCTACACATAATTAAGGTGCAGGAGAAAGATTTCAGCCTTTCAGAATGGGTGGAATCGCAAACAATCTGAAGTGGGGGAATGGCAAATGGAGCAAGGAATCCTGGGAAAGCTAGGGGAAAGGATTGTGAACCCCTGAAGAATTTGACCTACAGGCTTGACATCCAACACACTTGGAGGACTTTGCCAAGTTTTGTTTTGTTTTTTGACAGCTTACCTTTGGTATTTCTCATTTATAGCCTGCATTTTATTGAAGTATCAGAAAAAGAAATTCCCCACATTTTAAGGTCTATGCTAAATAATCTATAGAGTCTTTTTTTAAGTTTGTGAACATATTCACAAAGTGCTAATGTAATATATGTCTTTCTTCTAAAAAGACTTGCTTCCATATGTGAGCATGCATTTTTTACCAAACCCTCCCCCTTTTTATATATTTTAAAAAGATTGCAACATCTGCCACTTTTATTTTTGAACTTCTGATGAGTGTAAAATTTTTGACGGATTGGTTTCATCTGTTCTTCCATTGTCAAATGATGCTAGGGTAATATGAAAGTTATATAAAAGGCAGAACTGGTAACTTACTAATGGTTCAATGCATTTTGGAATATCAGATTAAATACAAGGGGAGTGATTGAACACAGTTACTGAAAACAATATCAACTATTTTTGGAAAAAAGCACATACTAAATGTGATTTCAAAAGTGATACAAATTAAAAAGGGGAGAATGAAATAGTTATATTTCTGGGTTTTTTCCACAGCTACATAGTTTATACATTAGGAATGTATGAAACATTCATTTCAGTTCATGTTTTGTCTTAACTTTACTCAGGTAGCATCTTCTGCTCCCAAATATAGACCAGAATGTAAACTACAGGAAAAATCCACGTTTTTATGAGTTTGTGTTGCAATTCACAGAACAGAAACAGTACATTCAATGTTTTTGACGATGCATTATGAAAAGAACTATGTTTTTGAAAATGCACACAAGCAGAGTTTGATCCATGGAAGAGAAATGTTTGTAGCTACAAATGGCAGAATTGGTTTTGGGAAAATGCACACGAACGCATGCTCACAATTTCATGTTAAAAAGGGGGAAATCTTGCAATTATATATGAGGACAGGTCAAAATGTGCTTCTAGGTGGAATTCAAAGTGCAATGAGTGCATTTTTTATTGATTTGTCCTTCTCAAAACTTCTAGGTGTCTTTATTTATTTATTTATTTAAACAACTTATATGCTGCCCCATTGCATGAGCCTCCGGTCGGCTTACAATCACTTGGAGTGCATGGTCTTTGGATATTGGAGAATGGCAAACATCTTTTGTTACATCAAGGTTCCTAATAGTAGTTTAGATGTTTCTTTTTCCTAAAGTAAATGTCAGAAACATTACTATTTTATTATTACCTTACATTTATAAGCCACTATTTTTCTCTACCAAGAAACTCATATATGATCCTCCATGTGATCGTCGCAACAGTCTTGAGAAGTAGGATAGACTGAGAGCTTGAGAACGGCCCAAAGTCACCCAGTCAGCTTCATGGCTGTCCAGGGACTAGAACCCTGAACTTCCAAGACTCAGTCCAACATTCTGACTCCTCTGCCACCCTGGCTGTCAATATATATTGATAAGTATTACCTTAAAAGAATGCCAGATATAGTTTATGTTTACCATTAGGAATACGCAGTTTCTTAAATTTCATATGGCAGGTTGGAGCCAACTTTAGCAGGAAAAGTAAAAGAGGCACTGTCAATCTTCTTACTAGCACTAAGCTTACAGAATTCACAATAAGTCATCCAACAATTTGCCCAGTGAGTTGTGAAGCCAGTTGGCAGGTGTCTAGCAACTTCTACACAATTAGAATCAAAGCACTGCATCTGATACTTTCACATGGAAAAAAATCAGGGTTGCCACAAGAACTAGAAGCTGTATGGCAATGCAACCTTTTGCAAACCTGGTGCACCCTCATGCTCCTTTGGATTACAAGACCCAGGCCTTTTTGACTGGGGATGATGGAAGCTGAAGTCCAAAATATCCAGAGACCATCAGGGTTGAGAAAGGCTGCAGTAATGGAATAACACAGTTGGACACACTGGGAAGAATGCAGTGGTGTCTGACCACTATTTAGGATGCACTAGTAGAACCCAATAACTGTGCAACTTCAGTAACACTGCCCAGTTTTCCAGAGAAGCCCATTGCATTAGAGAACACTATTGAAATTGTACAAACATTGATTTTCACTAGTGCTATTAAATAGCACTAGAAGCTGGAGAGCCATTCAACCTTTTCCAAGGTTTCCTTGTATTTAAGGATATTTATTTATTTAATAGAGTTATAGCCCACCTTTTTCTTACAAAGAACACAAAGCCACTTGTATCAGTCACCTCCTGCTGTTAATCTTATCAGCACAACAACCCTGTGAGGTACATTGAGTTGGATATAGTCTCACCCTAACATTGTAGATGCATGTTTCCCTCAGTACTTTCTCCGTAAGCCATTTATTTCTCTTTCTCTTTGTCGCTTTTTTAATATTATAAACATGAAACATTTTTTTTAAAAAAAACAGCAGCCAGATCCAGCCAGATTTGCAAGCCCTGGAACTATATTCACTGACTTTGAAGAAGTTTGATTCTGCCTTAAGAGGGGATTTTAAAACTCATTTGGTCTGCTTTGTCAAACATTGCATTGAAGAAAGATGGAGCACAAGAGGGATTTCAAGGAGACACAATCTGTCCTGAGAAGATAATAAAAGTAGATGTGTGTGGCAACTTAAAAAAAAGTCAATAATACATGGTCCCCCCTCCCCCCACAATCTCAAAAGTTTCCATTTCCAGCTGAGGCAATATTTGTGCAAGATGTCTAGGGGAGATGTCAGTCAATGATCTTGTCCCTGAACAGACAACAACCATCCTAGACACACTGAAAATTAGCTGTTCTGAAAAGAATTGCCCATTTCATTTGACTGTCTAGACCTATTGAACAGTCACCATGCACTGAGCTATGTAGGAATAAATAGTAAACACAGATTGTCAGTTGTGGACAGTGAGATTTAAAAATCTTCCCACTGAATTAAATAAAATATTTTATCTGTGGGTGCATTTAGGGCACAATCCTATGACTGTTAGGCACTGTCTGGCCAGTCACAGGAAAATCTGAAGGGCCAGCTCTAGCCTCAGGAATATGCTTCAAGGTCAGAGCTGGGACTCGGGATTGCCCTTTCCCCCACACTTGCAGCCAAACTTGTTCTTTCCACACCTGATGTGGGTCCAAGGTGACAAGATGGGGTGGGTTAAAGGAATGTTCTGGGATGCTCTGCCAGGCTATGGTGTATCCCAGCAGCATCTCAGCCTGTCTTCCTTGCGAGCAATTGCAAAAGACCAGGATGGACCAAATGAGCTAAGCTTCTTGCAGGGTGGGAGTAGTACAGATTTAGCATTTACCTGCAGATTCTTTATATCCCCAAGTGGATGTCTGTAATCATCTGAATTCAAATGGCTATAGGCATTCCTATTGGATTGTTCCCTTATTTATTTGTTTGGTTGGCTGTTTATTGCATTTGTACTCTGCCCTTCTTGCAGAGTAACTTGCAAAGATAAATGGCAAGGTCCAAAAGTGCTCTTATGATGCTGAAACTAGCTCTGATACCCCAACTAGCACCATGTACGTCTCCCAGAATGCTGACAGGTGTTGGGAGAGTGCAGCCTGTGATGCCAGCTTTTATGGAGAGAAATGCATTTAGTTCTCATTTTCAAGCCAAGTTTTCTAAGTTCACATTTTTGGACAAACCCATGCCCTGAAACTCAGCCTTCCTGTGAAATTTGCAATTCTTCAAATTTTACAGTCAAGCTCTCTGAATCCAAAGGAGTACAAAATGTGTATTTTGGGAGAAAGTGCTTCCAAAACCATGCATATTACTGAATATGGCATGTAGAAATCAATTCTATAGGGACAGGAGTGGAGTTTTTCTTTCAGCCTGATGACCATCTTTGAAGACACTCTCAGGGGATGCTTTCCAACCATGGACAGGGCAGCGGCAAGAAGGTTAAATCTAAGTCAAAATGGGTGAGCCATACAGTACTTAAGGGTCTTAGTGATATTAACTAAGGTTTAGGAGAAGTATTTCAACCTTTGCAATTGGAGTGAGGGGGCTGGAAAAGTCAGGTAGCCACCAGATAGTAACTACCAAATAGTTGGCATATAATCAGCGGTTGGGGAAGCCAGGGCTGAAGCTGGGGTAGAGGTCAACTGATGACTATAAAGTGGACCCAATCTGACATATGATCCAGGGGTTCCTCGCCCTCATATTAAGAATATTGCTTGCAAAAATTTGCCTGTCTGTCCAATTAGATTAAAAATGTGTGTACACAAAATAGACATGAATTTTCATGCAAATACCCCTTCCCTTCCCTTCTTCAGGATAAAACGACCTTGTGACTGGATTTTATCTCAAGATTTAACTGAACCAAACTTCAGCTTGAAAAAATTCAAAACAAACATGGACTGACTGTCATTCCTTCCTTTGCTGTACCTAATAGTTCCCAGGCTGATTTCAAGGTGCTGATTATTACTTTAAAGTCTTTAACTGGTGGCAGGCAAGCTGGTTTTTGTAGGCATGTTTGTATCTTTGGATGCCTCCTGCTGCAGCTACGAAGTGGTTTACTGATACTTGTGTTTGTGACATATTTGGCTTTTAAAGTTAAACAAGTATTAGGTGGCTTGGGATGCTGCACAGTGAAGTGCTGACCTTCAGCAAATGCCATCTTTGTTCCCTAGAATGGCTCTAGGCAACATTCAGACTTGGTGCAATACACAGAGAGGTGTGAGCAACTGGAGGCCTCCACTTCCCTTTAAAGAGAGAGAGAGAGACAGAGAGAGACAGAGACTATCCAGGTATTTTATTTGTGCATGAAGCAAAGCCATGAGGAGGCAGAACCCTCCAGCCATTTCTCTTTACTGGCTTTCCTTGCAAAGATACAAGAGGAGTTCTGGACAAACAGGAACTCTGGATAATCAGCACTCTGGCTCATGTGGAGATCTCCATAAATACTGCTAGCCTGGTGTTGAAATATGATGGATTCCTTCTCCTCATGGCTTAGCTACATTAATAAATAAACTGCCTGAACAAGGGTAGAGAAAGGTGGAGAGTTTGGGGGTGATCTGAAAAGTAATCTTAAAAGCAAAGAACTGAGGTGATTGGGAATGTGGGCTGTGACAGAAAAAGAAATTTGGAATCCACATCCTAAATGAGACAGAGAGCTATCAGTACAGAGGAATGCATTCATATTTTGGGATTCAGACTCCACCTCTGCCATCTATTCAGAATATTATGTTTTGTCTTTCAGCCTCACCACTTTGCCTCTCTGTAAAATGGCTTTCTGTTGGAACAGAAAAATCTTGATTTACAGGAATACTTTAATGAGGTTGAGACCCACATCTTTGTTTTGTGTATAGGTTCAAGGATGCTGCTTGGGTTTTAGCATCAACAGTTTGGCTACCCAAATGTGTGTGGAGACTGGCTGTGGACATCACAATAGCCATTTTATGAATGGGTATTCATGGTAGCCAATTCCAAATTTATGCAAGAGCCTCAAAAGGATGGGAAACTTTGTCTTAAACAATTTGAGACTAGGTTACCTAAGGAACTGCCTTCATTATAGTATATCTCTGGGATCTTTAACATGGGATCCATCATGGGAAATGAGTGTTTTAGGACTGGTCATGTCCACCATGACAGCCATTATATGAACAAGCAACCATATGGCAACTATTGTTGAAACAGCCCACAGTATGTGTTCAGCATTCCACATGCATCTGTTGGCTCCAAAATATGGGAGGATTTCTGGTCCTGTATAATCCTACTCATATGCTTAAGTGATCATCAGGGGATTTGCTCATGTGTTGGTCAGTTGGAATAGCTAGGCTGGCAATTGGAAGAGGTGGGACCTTTTTGGTGGAGAGCGCTTCCATTTTATTTCCTGCAGGTGCTAAGCATCCTGGAAAATTGGAGCCCTAAATCTCACAAAGCTCTTCTCCTTGTATCAGGATCAAAGAGTGTCTAAGCTGACAAAAATATCTATAAAGAGGGCATTGCCCCTACAACTTTCCCATGTATGCAAAGCATAGATAACAGCATTAGTATACCTACACAGGGCTTAATTCACTTCTGTTGTAGCAGTGAAATTGAGAAAGGATCTAAACAATATTTTGTGTATTATCTAGTTCTCACAGGAAAGTCTGTTGGGAACCATGATGAAAATGAAGATCTCAAGAAGGAAGAAGCCCCTTCACTGTAGAGCTGAAACTGATGGATTTCAAGAAATTGCTCTTTGGGAACCTGAGGGAAGATTAATGATTGTGTGTAGTCAGAATCTCATTCTCTGAAGTAGTCCTCCTTTCCAAGCCTATCTTGTCAGCAAAGCTTTCATATTCAGGTTTCATTTACTGAACAGGCTCAATTTGAAGGTAAGTTATATTTGCTCAAAACTCTTCCAATTAGTTTTCTGCAAGGAAAAAAAATATTGGTTGACCCTAGTAAGTGGTGACTAAAGCTTTAGCCCCCAAGATTAAAGTTGTCCTGTTAGGATGTTAGGATGAAACAGACAGAATTCCGATGCAGTGAATAGGTTCATTAAAATGCTCCCAAGCCTAGAAAGATATCACAAAAACTAGTCACGTAAATTCTCTGTGATTCATGGCATTCAGTATCACTCACCATGTCCATGAGGGCACTTCATAATCTCAGCAAGGGTCATAGAAGTTGGCCTTGTATTTTGTGTGTGGAGATGATATTAGCCACTTTTCTCTGCCATCAATAACCGTGTTCTCAAAAATCATCATAGCTGTAAAATGGCAAATATTGTGAACATTAAAGATCTTCCTGAGATACAGGTAAATGCCCCAGAAATGGAAATGCCATAGCTTTGTCTTGGTTATACATGATGTACCTGGCATACCAGTCAATCCCTCCTTCCCTCTGTTAATAGACTTTTGGCAGTACAGCAACCCATGAAGGAAGATCTCTGAATGATCCATTGCATGGCGACACTTTGAAGACAGTTTGGAGGATTTCAGCTGGACCAGAATGCTGCCAACACACTATTCATGTGGACTGTTCATAAGGAGCATGTGACTCACACATAACAGCAGCTGCACTGACTACCAATCTGTTTTGAGGCACAACTCAATGTGAAGGTTATGATCCTTGTACAGTTTGGGACACAGTTACCTAAAATTAGGCTACCTTATCCCAGATATCATCACCCATTTTTAAAGATCTTCAGGGGAGGACTTTCTCTTGTTACAACTGTAATCAGTTTCATGTTTTATGGGAATGCAAAGAGAAGGCTTTCTTGATGGCTGATCTTGGTGGCTTTAGAACTTCTGGCAATGGAGGCTAGGTCCATGCTCCCTCTGCTGTCCTTCCATTGACAGGCCAATATGTTTTTACTTAAGACAGGCTGTAATATAGAAGCTGCCCTGTAGGACTGGATGTTGTTTTTATCCCTTTATTGTTGTGTTTTTAAGCTATTTGCTTTATGATTGTTCTAACTACATCTTTGTTTTGAATATCGATTCTGTTTTTCTTGGCCATCCTGACAACAATTTCCTTGGTGGGATGGTACAGTATCAATCAAATAAACAAGTGAATAACTGAGTAAAGCTGTTGTAAGTTTGTTTGTTTATTCATTCTATACCATCAATATTTCCATAGAAAATCTTAAGATGTTTTCCAGTTATAAAAATGTCAAAACAATTAACAATACTTCATTAAAATAGAATTAAATAGGTATATATTAAATTTACAAATTTAAAATACTGGTTAAATAGAAATAGCTTTGGTCTGCTACCACAAAGAATAAAGAGTTAGGACCAGAAACCCCGCTCTGCAGAGTATATTATTTACTTATTTAAAACATTTGCATGCCTCCCAATTGTGCCACAGCACCTCTGGGTGGCTCACAATACGATATTCCACAATTGAATAAAGTTGCTGTAGATAGTCATAGATTAAATGGAACATAGACTGACTTTCAAAATGATGTACATGAGCAAGAATGAGAATTCTCCTGTATAACAGGATCTGAATCTATTTTCTGTCTGGATTTGAATTTCCTAGGTACTGAGGACTAATTGGCATGTTATATGAAATTTATTATGGCAGTAACAGATCATCTCCAGCCCTCAGACTGAATTCAGACAATGCGGGTTCTCAGTGCAGCCCACCAAGCATCTTTTCGAGGCCTTGGTCCTTCCCCCTGCTCATTTGTAAGAGAAGACAAAGTGTTCTGTTCCAGATTGAAGGTAATCCCTTCCCTCTCTCTCAGGACTAAAGCTAGTAAAAAAAAAGGCTTATCCCCATCTGGTGCAGATCAGGAAAGATAGGAAAGCAATTCCCACTCTTACACGGAACAGGATGGATCAGCTGAGGATGTGGCAATGGAAAGACTGCATGCTGCTATGTGTGAAAACGGCTGGGTGAGGCACATGCTAATACTGGCTCCACCCCAACATTGTCAGGAGTACCACTCATTACTGAAATGTAGCCTCAATATCCCAGCTCAAGAACAATTTCTCTCTCAAGCCGAAAAGAGTCCTCCACCTACGTGTTTCAGCATTTAATACAAGCATAGTTTTAAACAAGAATTGCCCGTGCGCATGGGTTCACCCTGATTGGAACTATGGCATATACATAGGCAGGATTTAAACCATTGCCATGGTGCAAACAAAATCTATTTGCCAATGTCTATAAACTATCCCAAGAAAGAAGTTCCTTCCTAATGCCATTGCACATGCTGCCTAGCTAGAAACTAATGATACGTTGTCAAACTTGCTGCACTATCCCCCTCCCAGCACACAGACACACAGACACACAAACAGAAATTGAGAGAGAGAGAGAGAGAGAGCGCGCATGTGAACATGTACTAGGTTTATGCAGGGTATGGAGTACATCTGGCATCTTTAACCAGCAAAACAGTGTGGAATGAGGGTTTTACTTTTCAACCTCTATCCATTTTTTTCCGTTTGTACAGTCAACACTTTTCTGAATAGTATGTGGACTGATTGACTGAGTGCACTTCCATGATAACAAGGACATAAAAAATAGCCTACCTGCAGTAGATGTGTTATTCTGCATTATAAAGAAAAGTACTCAAATGGATCACAAGAGCATCCAAAATGCTAATAAAACTCTGTTATCCAGTAGTGATAGAAACCCTGCAGTAAGCAATCTTGAAAAAGACATTTTGTTCCCAAGAAAGAGGTGAGAAACAGGGACTGGATGAAGCAAGGCCACCATATGCAAGATGTCACACAGTGATCTCCAGCAAGATCAACTACTTCACAGGCATCCAAGGAAGCGAGAGTTCAAACTGCAACTTCCTCCTTGGATTGCTGCACTCAAGGACAAGATGGTGTTCACTCTCCCATGTCATGCATAGAAACTGACTGGATTTCATACAGATGGGCTAGCATCTTTCTCCATACCTAAGGACCAGAGGCCCACTGATGTTCTGCAGAACAAGCAAAGCTTGTTGCATGTTTTCATACAATCTTTGGGGGAAGCATGCTCAGTACTCTCCTTTCTCCCTGCTATAACCACAAGCTTCACATCATCTTTTTCAAACCTACCTTGTAGACAGACCAGGTGGAACACACAGCTCTGTCTGTACATTTGGGGAGCAACTGGCAATGGAATATTTTGGAAGAATGGCCACGAGCAGCTGCACTGCTCCCTGACCACTGCTGCTTAAGGCAGTTCCCCTACTGCCAGTCTGTTAGTCCTGATTGTAGCAAAGCCAAACTCAGCCCCAGGAATTAACAGCATGTCCCTGCTCCCAGCTGGCTCCCTTCTGGTCAAGTGAAATACTCCTGACTTGCTTCTTATCCTAATGCTCATGACTTTGAGTATGTGCAAATAAGTAAAATGTACAACTCGCCTCTTTCTCTGTACCATGCAATATTATGTATACCTCTGTCATGATATCTATTAACATGCTTTTTCCTCCCTAAACTATGTGATCTCAGCGGTTGTAAGCTTTTCTCACAGGGGAGTTGCTTAGACCTCTAAATCATTTTAATTTTCCTGTTTCACACTCTGCAATATATTTCATTTCATTTCATTTCATTTCAGGTGCAGCAGCCAAAAGAGAGTAGCCTTCCAGAAGCCTCCGAAGGCTGGGCTCTGAGCAGAATTCTCAGCATCAACTCCAGAGTGGGACATCTTTCAGCTTCCCTGCTAACCAGTGATGATCACCTATTCAATAAAAGCAGATTTTCAAACTTCTCTCTGTCTCAACTAGACATTAAATTTAGAACAAGGTCTTTCATATGCAAAATGCCTGTCAATTTGCAATCATTACTTTCCTGTTCTGAGTGTGTGCATCATTCTGCATTTCATGAAGGGTGAGAAGTTAAGTTGTAAACACTTTATCTGAGTTATTTTCCAAAGAATCAGCAAACATTTTTTGTTGTTGTTCTTTCTGGAGGAAGTGGGGTTTTCCTGCTAAGCTTCTCCACTCTTTTCCTCCCTTATTATTCTTGAGAATCCCAAGGAGCTGCAACTCACCTTTTCAAGCCAGCTGCCCTCAAACAGTATCTTCCAGATGTGTTCAACTGCAACGCCCATTATCCATAACCAAAATTTCCAACAGATCTGGAGGGCATCAGGTTAGGTGAGGCTGCTGTATAGAGTTACGACCACGTTCACCATGATGAATGCTTGCATTTTGTGACAAAGCTACACTTTAGGTATACTATGCAATTCTTTCCCCTGGGCATTAAAAAAAATGAGAATGTCCTTTCTTGAATTGCCAGGTCCCAAACGTCATGTAACTGTAAGCAACATCAAGATGGTTTTCTGACTGTAAGGGTTTTATAACTCAGTACAAGCACCTTGCATTTATGCCTAAAATATCTGAATCTAGTTTGCTTTATAGTGTCACCACCAAGCTCTTGTATCCCATCCCCTCCTTTTTTTTTAATTTGCTTGGTTTAGACAAAGAGGCAAAGGACCAAGGAATTCCAGCTGCCAACCTCAGCGATGATTGGGGATGTCCCAGAGGTATGTTGCATTGGCTAAGAGAGGCAATAATGATGCAAAATTCAGTGAAAGTCATTGGCATATCTAATTTCAAATGTGATTACTTTATTCAATAACTGCTGTGTGTACATTCTTGGCCTTTTAAATGGTACCTCACTAATGAAATGCATTTAGAAATATCAACATGGCAATGAAGCTCATATCCACAGCAACATGATTAGTTTTGCATTTTTGTGTACTGCCCATTTTTTTGGGGAAAAATCATTAAGAGTGAAAGCTAAGCTGAACAGCCAAGATTTAACAAGAAATATGTACTGAAATCATTTTATATACATGCACCACTTAATGAAGGGCTTTATGAATTGTTCAATAGATTTGTCTAAAATGAGATTGTTATCTTCATTTTCTACAAATAACTTTAGCAAGAGAGATTGTGAATATGAAGAGAAGATGACACCAGTCAAACAATTTTTTTATAAATGATATTTGTTTTACATCTAGAGATCCCTTCAACCAGCTACTGCCCAGATTCAGGCATTCCAATAAGTTTCATTGAGGAACCGGCTGAGTTTCTGTGATATCATGACATGTTGACTTACACTTATGCGCAATTGTGCCTGCAAAATACAAATGATTTTGTCATGAATGAAAGATCCTTGCTGCTATTGGGCAGTATCCAATTTGGCACTAGAGTTAATAGAAATTAACGCTATGCTGCATAATTACATAAATGCTCTCTAGTGCAGTGCTAATAGCACACTGTTGGCATGATGAGTTTTCTGAGAATGCCTCACATGCCAGCAAATGTTATTGGTGTTGTGCTAAACATCACTTTTGCTAGTGCAACAGAAGTTATAGTTCCAAATTGGATAGGGCCTATCATTTCCACATACAGCAGCTAAATTGAGAAATTCAGATGTACATAATTGTAATGGTCTCCACATTCAAAGAAGCAATTGTATACATTTTGACAGTATTGTGTCTTACATCAGCTTAACTTTCTTTTATATATTATACATACAATAATTAATTATATAATTTAACACATTTGCAATATAAAGGCTTCCCACTTAGCTCAAACATCACTTTGTGGTTGCACCCTGCTGTTACAGGAAGTGTGATAGAGTTTCTGAATCCAAAGCTCTGCAACATTCATGGAACAGCTCAGTAATGAAAAACAAGAGGCCTCCCACTGACTTAGTTATTCTGCAGTGAGTATGCAGTTCAGGACTGTATCTTTGAGTATTAATTGCATTAATAGCAATGAACAGAATCAGGCTGAGATGTAAGGAAAGAAGCTTCTGTATGTTGAATCAAGTTTCCACAATAGTCTCTTAAGGTACTGTGCAGCCCGAAGGCATATTTGTAAGACATCTTGTTCTTCACTGTGAGACATATCCCAGCACTGAAGCATCCAGTCTTGTACAAGCAATGCTGTTCCAGTCACTTTGGCCATATGTATTGCTAAGGTTTAATAAAAGTGATATCAAGAGAAGCTATATGCATACTAATAGGGAAGACAAGAAAGGACATGGTTATGGTGAAGCACTTGTACTGCAGCTATGATTTTTTAAAATTGGAACTGCTGTGGCTCTGTCACCTTTATCTGAACTTTGTAGAGCCCATTCTCAGAATGTCCATGGCTTTGGAAGCTGTTTATAAGAAGGATTGTCTGATCTCCCAACCAGACCAATAATAACTAAAGGCATTCACCACATTGTCACTCTACTGGGGGCTTCAACTATAAAGGAAGGGGCTGTGGCAGTGCTGGAGGTCAGCTGAAACTCTTTGGGTTCACGCAACAGGAACTCACCACCGCAGGCTTCTTTTTGATTTGCAGTGGCATGGGAAACCCACTGCTTCATTCCAGAGCAGGAGCAGGTACATATGTCAGTTCTGATTTTTGTATGATACTTTTGTTTGCACTTTCTCAAGTAAAAAGGTCCATCATTCTGTTTATTCCTGTAAAATGCTCAGATAAATAAACATTATATAGTCTTACAATATTTCAGTTCTCAGCTATTTTAAACTTTCTAATGCTAACACTTTTTTGCAGGGGAGGAAAAGGAACAAAAGGAGGACAACAAAGGTTAGTGATCATCCTCTCCTCCCTCATCTTCTGTGTCTGCACTTATTTACGTATTAATATGATGAACTTTTATTGTGAATTTCTATAACAGAAAACAAAACTGTAAGAAGAAAAAGGAAGATGTAAAGGAGAACTGTGTACCTATGAGTCTGTCTGTGTGTATAAAAATACAGCTATCAATAAAAGCAATTAGCTGTAAGCTTCAAGAAAAGCAGACCCACTATCCATATAATTATCATTTGCAGGTGGCATCTAAATACTAGTCGTTCAAATGTTGAAAGTGCCATTAGGTTCTCAATTCATTATCCCATAGGAGGTAGACATTTATTTTTATAGTGTTGTAATATCAGTCTTTTGGCTATCAAAAAGGTGCAAAAATCCATCTGCATTGATTTTGCATTAACTTTCAAGTAAATAATTTAAGAGAACACATGCATCAATAAAAATGAAAGTGCATTCCAATACTACGCTTATCCATATGATAAGCTCCTCCCAAAGAAAGCTGACCAATGCATATTTCCATCCGCATTGAGCCAATTTAGACAATTCCTTATTAAAAGAAGTTCTAGCATCCACCTAATAAAACCAAGCAAAGGTGTATATGTGGGGTTTGTTTTCTGAATATGAAGTAACATCATATCTATTGATACTTCCAGCCCAGATGCAGAATAAAGGATGAATTGATTAGGCAGACTGAACTGTTTGGGTTCCTATTCCATTCCTGTTTGAAACTGTGTATCATTTTTACTCGCTAATGATAACTATTCAAAGACATGGAACTTGGGAGAATATAACTGCTCCACCTTAATAAATGTGACCAGTGACGAAGGCACTGTTTCCTCTTGTTCCATCACCAGTGAAGAAAAGGACAACTGAGCAAGTGGGAACTACGAGCAAACAAACCAATCCCCTTCCCTGAAACTAGCTCTCATGTCGGCTGCTGATACAGCATAACAGAGTAAAACTTTCTTACAAAGTCCCCAAGTATAATATGAAACAACAAGACCCATAGAAGAACAAAAATGCTAATAAAACAATAACATAGATAAACCAGTATTTGATTAACACAATAATTTAGCCAGTGGGAAATCAGCTCCACCATCATCCACTCCCTAAAAGCTAACCAAAAGAAAAAAGGAGCATAAAAGAATTAACTTTCTGAAGGCTGGAGATTAGACTCTGCCTGAATCTAGAGAGTCAAGGCATCGTGAATTCCTCATCAAGGTATGAACAACGTAATGTACAAAATACATTCCAGCAGCCACTTACTTCACCTCCAAAGACAAAGGTATATGGAAGGTGCATCTTATGAAGATCTCAATTTCCAGTCAGGTTCAAGATGTGATGAATATAAACAAGCATCATACATATTCATAGAGATAGGTTTATCAAAGCATGCTCATGTTAGGCAAATGGGATATTGGTCTTCAGAGATGGTATGATGGTGAATATCAGTTGCTGGGAAGGGGTCATGGCTGAATGCCAATAACAATAGACAAGGTAGAAGTCACTGGAATAGGACAGGTACAAATACTGTTGGAAAGTTTAGTGGACATGCTAATGTGAAGTGGCAGGGGGAGGACCAAGCATCATCAACCTGAGAGTAAAGTGTCAGGTTAACAGGGGAGATCAGTTGAGAATCACCAGATGTGCCAAGAAATCAGTTTTTAAGTAAGAGGATCCACCTTGAAGGCACTGAAGAACAGAATCAAACTATTACTGCCTACAATCATCATTCTTTTAACCTAGTTTAAGATTGCTTTGGCCTTTTTTAGCAGCTGCATCACATTTCTGGCTCATATCCAGCTTGTGATTTAGCTTCAAGGCTTGGACTAAGGGCTGGACTGTTGGACTAAGTAGGCATGTGGTGTTTTTATGCACCAACCATGGGGAGAGCATGAAAGGCAGATTCCATAGGAGCCATACACTTATGGATGGGATGGGATTTTATTTCTAAGGCCATTCACCTACTGATTACAAGATAATGAATGTATTACGTTACCTTTCTAGAGATTTGCAACAGATGCTTTATATGATATTTTAGGCCTGTCACACCTTCACTTTCTTGTCTCACCATTCTTCCTCAAACAGATAGTGTTTGAGAGAATGCACGTGCGTTTTTTTAATATTGTTCTATGCTTTGTTTATTTGTTTTCCTTGTGAGCCGCCCCAAGGCTTCGGCGATGGGTGCAGCATAGAAATGTTATAAATAAATAAATGTGCACACATTTTATTTATTTATTCATTTATTTTAAGAGCTGCCCACTAGCATCATGTTCTCTGGGTGGCCATTACAATAATAAATGTCAATAAAATAACATTAGATAAAACAATACAATTTAAAATATAATAAAATAGAACAAGATAAAATAACAAAATTCATAATTAATATAATATAATAAGTAAACAGTGTAATTAGTCAAAATGTTCTAAGTAGCGCCATAGGCATGCCAAAAACGATTTTTCTGTCCAGGTGCCTAAACCACAGCAAAAGAGGTGCCTGGTGAATCTCATCAGGTAAAACATTCCATGATTGCTTTGCATCCCACATCCCACCTACTATCTCTGTTTTTGCTATGATTTTGATAGTTTTCAATAAAAATGTGAGCAAGACAACTCTGAAAATTAGTGGCAACTGGAGTGGAAACAGAAAAGTTTCAGTTCAGTAAGTTCCGTGGAATAGAATAGTGTGAGACCAGCTTTACTTAGCTGACAAAAGAAGCCAAAACTAAAAGCTAATTTTGTAAATTTAAAAGAAGTGATCTAAGTTTCAATTCCACTGGAACAAACAAATTGCTCTGCATAAGGACATTACTTGTCCATTTATAAATGCCATATTCAGGGACGGCGTCATCTGAGCATTTCAGTGAGCTTCATTTTAATTCATTATTCAAGTGATTTTAGTTTTAGATTCATTTCTACCATCTCTGCATCATTCTGCTTTATTAAAAATCTATACAAAAATTGTAGGTATTTTTGAGTACACTCTTTAACACATTTCTGCTAATATACCCATTTTGATTACATTTTTAATATGTGCACTTCCATAAGAATTTTCCTTTAGAATGCAATACTATACGTTGCATTAAATAATATGCACATTTTATGTGCTTATATCCCTGATGTATGCATTTTTATGAATTTTAACTTTGGAGAAGTGCATTGCAACATAAGAAAAACGCAAATATCACATATATAACATCATTTCGGTTCATATACTTGCTTTAGGGAATGTGAATTAGGCAACGTCTCATTAAAAGGTGAATCAAAGAAATTGCCAATGGACTTCCTTACTCCTACATGAAGTCCATATGATACTCTATATTAGTTTTTAGTTCACTCCATTGGGCTTTGGATGGTATCATTGAAAAGCTAATGCTAAAGTAGGAAATTGACACACAACCTGGGGTGTATGTGCTTTAAATAAAGTCTTTTCCTGGGTTAACTCTGGTTCCATATCAACAATGAAAACAGAGAGTACAAAGATTCTTTCCGGTACCTCCTTCCCCCATAGACAGGCCCTCTTCACCATGATTCATTCCCGTTCATGAACTTGTGAATGCAGGAGCTATAAAGCTGAGCCAATCATGTGAGTTTTTCACAGCACTTCTTTTCTTTTAGCGGCGTGTTAATAGGAGTGATCTCTTGCACAGTGTTGCTTATTCACAAAAACACCTTAGTAATGTGGGATTTCATGAGGAAGTAGGTATTGCATGACTGGGCGTGGGTTATTGAAATGGACCCAAGGCTATGTAGCAGAAATGAAATGGTTGATAATTCATCCTGCTTGGGTATGTTGTTGTGACATAGTTCCTCAAAAGGAACAAAGGAAAGAAATGGATTCTTAAATTTAGTGGTCCGATCCATATTATGAAGTTGATCTACAAGACCTTATTAAATGAGATATTTCAAGTGGATAAAATTATGCAAGAACATATTTCCATAAACTGCTGAAGGAAGCCCACAGGGATGTTCCTTGAACTTGCATGATCTACATGTCTACCCGACCCTTGACTGCATTTCTCCTCCTCAGTCAAGTCTCAGCTGTGGGATACTTAACTGACATATAGATTAGATTGATGCAATCCTTTTTCCTTGCCTTGTTCTGAACTTCCTTACTGGCCCACCTGCTGGGTCTTATATAACTAGGAAATAATAACTCTCACAGGGGTTCTGTAGCTGCTCAGTTTAGTCATTACACGACATTACTTGTTCTGAGTGCATTTATGTGCTTTTATCCACTTTTACGTACTTTCCTTGCAAGAAGGGCAGTGAATGGTACCTTTCAAAACCCATCCTGCTTCCAAGAACCATTCACCCTACTCTTTCTCAGCATTCTTCTCAAAGAATTCTCAAAAAGCAGAAACTTTTTGTTGCACTGAAAGAAAAATTGATGGGAGGGATAGAATGAGAAGCTGCATAATAAGGCTGACAGCCCCACTTCACAGTGATGTTAAGGAAGAGCAGGAATCACAGCTTATATTATGTAGGATTAGATGTTCATCATGGATTCTGCAATGTGGGGGTGTACAACCTGTGACTCTCTAGATGTTTTTGCTTACAACTTTTATCAGTCCTGGTCAGCACAGCCATTGTAGGTGGATGCAGGTAGCATAGCCAAGATGCAGGAGAAACTTAGGAATAATTATAGGAAAAAGCTGCTAGACTTTATGAGAAAGGAGGAAATGAAAGACTGAGGCTTATTTCATTTTGTCTGTATGGAGAGCTTATATAGAGAGATTGCTTAGTGAAAGAATGTATTTCTGGCTTTAATTTCTTTTATTTTTTTTTAAAGATAAAGACTACATTCTGCTTCTTTAGGTGATGGCAGTGAGGGCTTCATCCACCAGTCATTTCCCCCAATCTGGAACAGGGAAAATTGATTGGGTGATCAGTTGAAAGTTACTTCAGTGCTTGGGATAGGAGCTAGGATCTTCTACCAACCCAGAGTGCAACAGGTCAGTTTAGGGTGTGTTATGAAGTATGACTGAAGAACACTGTGGGGAGGGGAAAGCTCCAGCAGGACAGCTTTGCAGTTTTTGCTGCTTAATGGTAGAACCAACCTTTATGAGTGCCTCTATCACCATGCTTCCTTATGAAGAGTGGTATATAAGCAAAATTTAAAAAAAAAATACATAACATTGGGAAAAAGTAGTCTCTCACATTTTATCAATCCACCAACTGATTTTCTGGAAAGTCTTTTTAGGCAGCCTTAATGGAACCACTGCCACTTGGATGTTAGTTTGAGTGGCACTTAGTTCCAAGAAAAGATCACATGGCATCTAATTGTGTTCTTCTTGGTGCCAGGAAAAGATCTTAAAACAATTCTAGGTCCTTAGTGTTTTACAGAACAATCCTATGGCATGAGACACTGTCTGGATAAGATTGCTCAGACCCCCAGCTATGAAGCTGGAAGAGTTTTCTGATCTTCCTCTGCTTCCCCTCCACATCTCCACCATGTAGCCAACATGGAAAGGACCCTTTGGTGGCATCTCCAAGGTCATTCTTGTACTCTCAGAGAGAGGCTTTGAGGATCTTTTGGGTAATGGGCAGGAAAAGAAACTGGGTCTGCAAGAGACAACACATTGTGTTAGTTTATTCTGTTTTTAAAAGCTTTTCTATTGATTTTAATTTTATTATTCTTTTGTATTTTATAATTTTAAGTCTTGTAAAGAAATAAAAATGCAGGGCTTTGCCACTGTACAATTGCTTGAGAAGAACTTTATGCAGGAATCCAGGGTTCAAACTGACACATTACCTTAGGACTTATTTGCAGTACACCGTTCTCCTTTAAAGGACACTGTACCAAAAATCATGGAAAGTATGTGCATGGTTAAAACCCATTTCCTCAGGAGAGGAAATATCCTGAGGAACTATAATCCTAAGCTATACCAGTCATACCTTAAATGGAATTAACATCTGCCAATTTTGTTAACATGTTCTCCACCATTTTAAATAATTAAGGAAACCCTCTCTGTCCATCTCCCCGTAGGTGTATTTTTAGGCACAGTCTCATTATGTTGTACCTGCTTGAGCAAAGACATCTGAGCCACTCTTGTTGAAACCATTTTTTGTCAACAGCTGCATTCCTCAAGTAATCTGTCAACCATCACATGGGTAAGTCCACAGCCAAAAATGGGCAGGGACACTGTCTCTGTGTCTTTCTTTCTGCCAGTCCTTTTCATTCTCTGAGTTCCGTTTTCTCTTATTTCTACTCATTGACCAACAGAATACCACATAAAAGACAGATCATTATAGCTAAAGTCCTAAAATTATGAATTAGACTCTGGGCACAGGAGGTTCTCTGCTGTTCTAGGCCCAAGACTATTAAACAAAGCTTAATACCTCCCATATGTGTTATTTCATCTTTCATGGCCACAAATGATCATTCCATGGCCAACTACCATTTTGGTAAGCAAAGGACAACTGTAAAAGAAAAACTTTATCTAGAACCATCATGGACTTCATGGATCATCTAGCCCAAACCCTTGCTTGATGCAGTCTTAAATCTTCAAAAGCCACAATGCATTGTGATATACCATTTGTGTATGTGTGGGTGTAGGTGTCAGGTTCCCTAAATAAAACTTAGACATATATAAAACCACAAAGAAGAATGTTATTTTCAGAGTATAGGACAGGAGATTTCCATGGAGTGGGGGACACTGGCTGGTTTAATTTAGGCTGGGTCAAGTGGGTGCTTTCTGTATTCCAGTATTGTCAGTTAGTCTCTTGAACAAAAGGCCATACTGGTACATCATACTAAATCATGGGTTTCACATACTAAATGTAGAGGATTTCTTGTTCATATATTTGCTGCTTGCAATTGGAGATTGGTTAGATTATTATGAGTTTGCAAGTAGCTGGGTATGGATACCGTGGGGATATTTAACACTGATTCATGTAAACATATCTCATAAGACTTCTCATAAAAAATTATGGCAGATTTGGAAATAGTTCCTCTTCAATTAATAGCAATAATAACTTTGAAAGTCAGTAAATATGAGGACCTTCTTTCTCTTTATATCAGGAGTGGAGAACTGTAGACTTGAAGGACAAATTCGGCCTATTCTCGGCCCCAGTCCAACCCTCTGAGACCCTCCTCTTTCTCCCTACCACTTACCATTTGCTGATTTCTTGGCTTTTCTGCAGTTTCCCACCCCCATTCTGTATGGTTACAAAGCTTTCCCTAAGGCTTTTTCGGTGGGAGTAAATGCTTTAAGCTACAAGCTTATTTTGGTTTCATCCCTTTTGCCTTCAGTCCCACTCACAACCCCCAAGAGCTTTTCTAAAGTGGAATTTGTCTTTCAGGATGAAAAAGATTCAATGCACCTGCTTTACATTGAGTGATGTGCTGAAAAATATCCTTTTCTCTTTAACCTGACAGCACTTCAGGCTCCAACTTGAAACAGTACTGGAGAAGTTTAGTGCTTTCTTGATGGGAGAAAACTGTTACAGAATAAATAGAGACATGATGAGTATTTGTGGTTTCTGATTCTTGAACTGTGATACTATCTGAATTTGTTGATGCCTCATTTGAGGCAGGGCATACTTGTAAATACAGATATTCAAAATCATACATTTTTGCATTTACCACAATTGCTCTATATTTATTTGCTTATATTTAGCAAACTCTAATTATAATACCAGTGTCCAATGGGCTTGCATTTTAGTGCATTTAATAGTGAAAGGTTAAGAGATGAATGTGCAAAAGGGACAATTACACCTTGTCATAAAATGCATTTATGCCAACTCTTTTTTGGTAAACATCACCTTACAATCATGAGTGACTTCAGTATTCAATCATGCAGCCAGTCAACAGCAATAGGTCAACATCTGCTGTGTCAGTGACTTTAATGCTCAAATCCTACCTTTTTTCTTATTCGAAGCTGCCATGTACATTTATAAAGCATGACAGCCAATAGTTTTGTATGCTCATAAAGCCAATGAAGTGTAAACACCCATGCTTAAGAACTAATTATTCTGAACATCATACAAAAACAATAATAGATTATGCATCCACTCATTTTCTTTATCACTATTTTGCTTCTACCTTCACATTCTAGAATGTGTGCCTCTGACAATAGGCTGGAAAGCATCTAGGAAAGGCACTCAGAGAAGCTCACTGCTGCTTCTGCCCCTGCTGAGCTGAGCACAACAGGAGATGGTTTTAATGCAGAGTTAGCGGACTGGCTGATGAGGCTGCCCACAGAGCAGGGCAGTGTGCACTTTAAGTACTGTGGGCTAACCATGACCAGCAAGTTAGAGATAATAGAATGGACCCTGTAGCTGCTTCAAAGGAAGCCCTTTGTCTTCTGAGCAAGGCTCCTGCTAAGCCCTCAGAGATGGGCACTGGGCTTTTTTTTATCCACACCTTTTGCAGTGAGACTTGCTGCATACCATTGCCAAGCATTACAGGTCTCTCTAGGCTTGCTCTCATACACACTGGGCAGTGTGGATCAATTTCTCCCCTGGTTCCTTTCAGCCTTCGAGGCTGCTGGTGCCATGTATCCCATTGGCCTTTGCGGCAGGATGCTTCTTGTTTCCTACAGCAGAATCCCTTCTCCAGTTGGTTCATTGAAGCTGCCAGCTCACAAGGGAAAATGCAGCATCATATCAGCAAAGGAATGCAAGTTTTCAAGACCTTATGGATGTGAGGATATGTTTATATGCATTTTAAACTTTTTAAAATCCACACAACCTATCAAAATCCACACACACTTATCAGGACCACAGGCCCACCCATCCATTGACCCCAGAACTACCTTCTTGTCAATGTGCTTGTTAAGAAGAGCAGCCATGCTGTTGGCCAAGAATAAGAAAAACTGTGCTGGATCACACCAAAGGTCCATCTAGTCCAGCAACCATACACACAGTGGCAAACCAGCTGCCTACAGACCTCCTCTTGCTGAAACTCTTCAGCAATGGGCATGCTACCGCTAGTAAAGGAGGTGTGTCTTAGTCAGGAAGACCAAGCCACAGATAGTCTCATCTTCCACAAATCTATCCAATCCCTTTTTAAAACCATCTACATTGGTTGCCCTCACCACTTCCTGTGGCAGTGAATTTCACAGTTCAACTGTGTGAAGAAGTACATCCTTTTATTTATACTATTTTTTCACCAATCAGCTTCATGGGATGACCCTTGGTTCAAGTGTTCTGAGATAAGGAGAAAAATGTTCCCAAGTTCTCTTTCTCCATACCATGTATGGTTTTGAACACCTCGGTTTTCTAAGCTGAGCTGTCCCAGTTGGTATAGCCACTCCTCACAGGGGACTTGCTCCAGCTTTCTGATCATTTGTATTGCCCATCTCTGTATATTTCCAACTCAATAATCCCCCGTTTCAGGTAAGGCAACCAAAACTGGACATAATATTCCAGGTGTGGTTGCACCAAAGATGTTATAAAGGGAGTATGATCTTAACCATTTTATTTTCTGTTCCATTCCAAATTATGTCTAGCATGGAATTTTCCTTTTTCACACCAACAGCACACTTTTTCTTTCTTTCTTTTTTCTTTTAGCATTTTTGTTTTATTTTAATAACAGAAACATTTAAAAAGAAGGGGGAAAGAAGAAAAATAAGAATAGAAGTAAAAATTACAAAAAAAGCAAGCATTCTTAAACAAATGTTACACAGAATGTCAATCTTTTAAAAAAAAGTTTTAAATCAACAATTATTGTCCTTTCTCCTCAATCACTTTTCTAGCACTTAATTAAAATTTATTGAAGCTTCTTCCAATCTCAAACAAATTTCTCAAAAATTATACTCCTTTTTACTTATATTTTTCCAGTTATTATTCCCATTAAAAGCAAGTTGTGCGTAATACAATTTCCACTTGTCAGGAGGTTTCTTTGGCAGAGAGGAAACTGGTTACTGGGCTGTCATTTCCATTGAGAAGTTCACCACGACTTCTGAAACCCCTTTCTTGCCCAGTCACTGCTCGCTCCCATCACATAAATGTACTTTTGAAGCTGGGATTCTTTTGTCCCAACGTGCACGCTTGATTAATGCCATCTTCTAGGTCAGCTGGTTCCATAGAAATGTTTTAATAAATAAAATAAATAAAATTACTAGCAAATACCTTTTAAAAATCTGCTTCACCTTCAACAGGAAAGAGAGCACTTTCCCTGAAAGAAACAACACCTTCCCTTCTTGGGGCCATTGGCTGCTTTTGCCCTTCCCCTCCCCCCTTTTGCTTCATCATTTCACTTTGCCAAGTAGGAGCAGCTCAGCAGAATTCAAAAATTATATTTATCATTCATTCATTCATTTATTGGGGTCCATTATTTCATGTTATTATTTCCTTCTTTATTTCTGTATAATCTGACTGTAAATGGCTGGTGATGCTACCAGGTTTGAGGGCTCCTTCTACAAGATGCTTGGAGCTCACAGAGTTACTGACAAGGAATGATCTAGAGAAAAGTCCCTAGTTGGAGTTCGACTCTCATTCTTGCTATGGGCAGAGGCTTATCTTCCAGCTTACTAGAGGGCTTTTAATGTTACTTTGCCTTGTATCTGTGAGTGCCAATTAAGATCTGCTTTGCAAAGAGACTGTTTGTTGTTTTGGAGCCTAAGGGCAAGAAAGGGAGGGCTGGGCTCAGGACCCTCAGTTCCTTCTTACCAGCTGGCATCAAAAATGGGAAGGAATTCCTTTTCAAGTTGTTTCTTAATAACAACAACAAATAGTTCAGCAGCAGGAGAGGATCTGCTCCTCAAATTGCCCGTGAGGTGAATGCAGAAGCAAATGCTTGCCATCAGCTCTTGTTTCTCACAGGCACTCTGGGAAAGATGGCAGTGGCAGGCAGAGCTGCTGCCATCTCATCCATCTCTTAGGTGAGCATGCATATGCAGCTGCGGACATTTTTGGGTGGATGGCAGGACTTCAGTTCCCCCTTTTTCCTTTGCTTTTAATAGTTTGGGAACTGAGGTCCCAAGGGTGGGGGTGGGGGGAATGGAGGCTTCATCCTTTCCTACGTGGCCCCAGTTTAACAAGTGATTTTACACAATTTAATCTTAAGGCACATAGTAATAATGTTCTATACTTTTATCGTACTATTTTGATCCTATTCACACCTAATCTCTCAGCTGCGTATATTTTACTATGTATCGATATTGTATATTTTACCATATATTTATATGTTTTATCGTGCATTGTTATTGCATATTGTGGTCCATTTTTGGCTAGTTTGTTTTATTGTTATTATTTGATGTTAATATTTTGCCATTATTATTGTCCTTACTTGATTTTTCTGTAATTCGCTGAAAGAGTTCTCTGGACTAGTTAATGTGGAATATAAGTTAAATAAATTAATAAAATTATTCTCCCTGCACCACATGCTGCCAGTGCCCACTGGCCATAAAGAGGGTTTATTATTGTGACTCCCCAAATAGCTCACCTTTACCCCAAAAATACAAAAAGAAAGACCACGCAGGATGGCAACCACAGTCTTGCCTGTAGTCACGCAGATCTCCCAAGAAAAATGGATTAATAGATATCGGTGAGAAACTGGATCCGTGATGGTGTTTGATTTGTTGTTGCCACTGGCAGGCATACCTATTTCTCACCTCCTAGAACTGAAAGTAGAGATCAATGGAATCTGCAGTCAGAAATCATATATTTCTGAGCTTGTTGTACATTCCATGAAACAAACAAGCAATATTTGCACATTTGAAAAATATGCAAAGGAAACTGTATTACATTTTTAAGCTGTGCACAAACATGTTTTATTCAATAGGTACATGCATATCCAAATGCATCAACTAGAAATAGCTTCACAAAGGTGCATACATTTAAAACTGTATACAAAATACATATGAATTCTGTGAAGGGGAAAATAGCAGGTATGAAACTAGGAAGGAACAAACGTGGTCATGGAAAAATAAGAACAAGTGAAGAATTTGTGCTTGATATATAGCAGAGGTGGTATATTTCCAATAGGGATGTACAGATGGTGTGAAATCCAACCCATCTGCATTTTCTGGATAGTGAGGCACCTTTCATTAAGTTGTCTACACATTGACAAAATCAGAGTTTTTACCAATACATTTGTATGCATTTGTGCACATTCACACTCCCCTAAATGTGCAAATCCTCCCAAACCTGGAACCTTCCCTACACCCACAATTGACATTTTCATGCATTCTTGATGTGCATTTTGGTTGAAACTATTTTTTCATATTTTTCTATGACTAAATTTGTGTAATATTACAGGACATAAAAATGGACAACAGGACTTGGGAAAAGCCAATCTACTATATAGTCCACAGGTTGTATTCTTACACATCTGCATTCATTCGAAATATTTTTTTCCAGACATCCCTAGTTTCCAATAGCATTCAAAGCTTTTTTATTCTGAAAGACTCAAGGGGAAGTGATTCACTGGGGAAGCATAAGAAGTAGCCAATCAGAGATCAATGAATTTTGCTGTGTACTGAGAGGGATATTGAACATTAGCATCTGTGACCAACACAGGTAGGTAGGACAAAATGTGTGAATGGCAGACATCCCCTCTTCTTGGCAATCCTCCTCTTCTGGAGGAAAGGAAACTCCATCTTGTGTGGTATAAATGTGATAGACAGTGATAAGACTCAGTGAGCCTTGAGTTCTTGTGGTGTCTTCTGAATTCCATCTCAGATTTCAGTCTACCTTTTTTTTCATTCCTGAGCACAAGCATCTTCCTTTTGTGTTTCAGATAGCAAATGTGTGCATTTAGGTTCACATTCTTTAAAGCCTGTGCCTGAGTGTGTAAATGCACCTTCAGTTCATTAAATGGACATATGCATATTTTGAAAACATGCATATGCATATTTAAAAATATTTTCAAATGAATGCCTTTTGCAAATAGGATCACAAGTTCAGCAATAAGTGAAATTTGTGCAAAGATGTATTTACATTCAGAGGTGTGAATGGGGCAAAGTAGAGATCTCAAGTTAAGTTCTCGTATATTTTTCATTTGGGAAACACTTAACTTTTAAACAGTACTGCAGATCTATATATTTCTAAAGAAAATCGTATTTTTATTCCAGTATTTCCTGCAGTGCCATTTCCCAAGTATGATTCTCTCCCCTTAAGCTGCACCTAGCTCCAGAAGAAGGCAGGTAAATGACTCCTTCCTAAATACTACTTTCTGGATTTGCACTTTCAAAACAACAGCAAAATATGGGATATCCTCCATAATACTTGGCCCTGTGGCACAGAATGTATCTATAAAAAAATATCCTAGGTAATCAAAGGATAGGAAAGCTGTGTGACCTATCTGACTATAATTTCACACTGGAATACCCATTCTGGATTTAAAACTGTCATTAGCAGTGAAGTAATAAACATGGTGCTTTCCAAAGCAGAAAAAATGGTCTCTCTTTCCACCAAAGAACATACCGTCTAAATTCCAACACAAAGGGCATCAGCAGAGGAAATGTATTTTATTTATTGATTTGTTACAAACATTTATATCCCGTCCTTCCACCAAGCACTCAGGACGACTTACACAATATAAAATCACAATGGTACCATAGTGTAGATGGGGCAAGGAAGGCAGTGCTACATGGAAAGAACAGGTTTTTATTCTGTTACATTTACTTGGGCTTAGTGAATGGTGACTCAACTCTGTATGCCTTTTGCTGTTAAAATAAGAACCAGCCACCCACCTCTTTCCAGGTGATTAGTTCTAGACAAACTCTTTAACATAATTGCCTGGAAAATAGATGACTGACACATTACTTGGCCTGACACTTTTTGTACAGCAATTGTAGGTGTTTCTTGGTCTTCAGAAGTGGTTTTCAGAAACAGAACTATAAGGATTTCAGTTAATTCCTATGGTTAATTTAAGCAGAACCATGGTGACATCATAAAAGGATGCTGCTGGATTCAGCTTATTGTGACAACAATGTTGATTTGTGAAACTCTTCACACCATAATGAATGGGATTAGATTAATTTGCTCAAACCTGGGGGGAAAATCTATTTATCCATTCATTGCTAGAGAGGGTTTCCCCCCCCCCCCCACTTCCTGAGAGACAAACAAAAGTCATCTAGTTAAGGGCAGGAGACAAGCATTTTGCTTGGTAGACAGCAATTTTCACAAAGCGACATTATATGTTATTTGTGGTATGATTTGACAATAAATAACTAATATCTAATATCAGATCTGGAATCCGGCATAAATAAAGATTGATCTAATGGCCACATCCATCCCAGCCACTACTACAGATAACAGCTCTGATGCAGAGTGAATAAAGTCTATATCTGATGTGATGACAGCTGTTTCATGTACTGAAAGATAGATGTTTCTCTCCATGTAGGAAAGAGGAAAGTGAAGCATGTGTTTGGTTTTAGCAGAAAAATGGATACACAGGTGATGAATGTTTAACTGTGTCCCTTATATTCATGGGTAACATATGAACAGCACTGCTGTGACTGGCATCTTTGTTTGTAGGCTACCTAAATTCGTAAGGCAGACGGCTAGATGCATACAGTCAGTTCAGAAAACTCTAAAACTGTCATAGAGAGAAGGCAGTTGGTTATCAAGTTGCGAACAGCTCTTTTCCAGAGGCTGTTGTCATGACCACAGCCATAGGCAGTTTTCAAGAATGGTTTTACATAAACATGGATAATATATCTCCCAATATAGAGACATGCCTCTCTCTGCTTTCATATCTGCTTCCTTTACAATACCCCCTCAGATTTCCTTCTTTGATTAAGCTGCTTCTCTTTAGATTCTTCATCAGTGACCACCCCCCCCCCCCGTATGAAATGCAGACAGTCTTGCATGAAGAAGCTCCATTCCAGAATGTTCTTGCTCCTTGGAACCAGAAAACACACAAGCAAAGCTTTGTTACTCAAGCAATCCCATTAAGGACTAGTTTCTTATCCTTTTTTAACCACCTGTAATATTTAGAAAGCCTGGCATCCATAGAACGTCTGAACATGATGTGTCTGCATGGAGAGAGGAAATTGATACCATTTCCAGGTTCCTAGGGTTTCAGGCAATCTTAGCCTAAGCTTCAAGAGCATAAGGGAAACTGAAATTAAATAATAAATTGTGCTTGTGGGTGTTCAAAAAGATTCATTTCTTATGTACCTATATTGGTGTTCAGTAAATTCAGACCTTGTATGTGGATCTCACCATTCTTGTGCAATTTCCTGGACCATATTGGAAATAATAAAACTAACTAAAAGCACAGCTGTTTTTACATAGGCAGCTGGATAGATAGTTATAATTATTAACAATCAGTGTTTTGAGCCATTAATCCAGCTGCCAGCATGTCTCTCCTTTCATCTAAGACTTGTAGTTTGAGTGTAAGAAGGGTGTGTATTGTCCTAAATCACATACTCTCTCATCCAATAACAACTCCTGGAATTCCTGAGGTTTTGCTGCTCTTTCTTCTGCACACAAAGAAAGAATTAACAGGCTGTGGCTGGAAACTAATAGCGGAAGGTAGTGTTTAGGACCATGTAACAAGCAACTCGAGGATCACATTGTCAGTGGAAAACAGCACTGCTAATTGGCTCCAAAGTGCATGAGAACAAATAGCCCACTTCATGTATTACTCACATGACAGACCTTACGGGTGTGACTGTTAGCAAATGGAGGCTCTTTCTCTCTCTGTTGCTTTAAATCTGTGCCAGGGTCAATTGCCATGCCTGCCATGTAGTTCCAGGCCTGCTTTCTCTTGTCCTGAACTCACATAAGGTTATGGGTTGGTCCCAGTAGGAATGAGGTGTTCCAGCTCCATTTGCCTGTCTCACTTCATCCCTTGTATGGAATTCCAGAAGGAGCAGGAAAAGGACAAACCAGAAGTAGGGATGGATGAACAATCCAGACATCATGAACAAATAACAAAAACCAAACCAAAAATAGAACACCTAAGTCTGTCCAAGAGAACAACCAAGTACAGGATACAGAATACAACCAAGGATACAAGAACACACTATATATTAAATCATTGTAAGCTGTCCTGAGCCGGTCAACAGAAAGGATGGGATATAAATGTTCTAAACAAACAAACAAATTGCAGGAAGACGTATTGCTTAAGCAAGGCTGGAACAGGACTCCATGCCATACTCTTGTCTATCCAGGAGTATCTATTGGTGAACCTGGGTCACTGGGGCCAGTCCAGAGCCTGACCATACCGCACTGAGAACTTGTTATCTACAGCTCCATGTCTCATCGCATGAAGATGATATATGGAGAGTGGAGCACTTCTTGACAATGGCGAATGCTGGCTGTAAATACAAACCGGTCAGCTAGAAATCTGAAAGCTTAACAAGGAAATGAAAAAGCATACTTTGAATTCTGACAGGGGTCCATCTTATAAATTTGCATGATGTCCAGGAAGATATATGGGTATTGCCTCTACATTTTGTGTTAATTTTACTGTTCCAGAACCCAGGTAGGTCTAGACCAGGAGTCAGCAACCTGCGGCTCCGGAGCCACACGTCACTCTTGAATCCCTCTGCTGCGGTTCCGTCACTCAAAACGCGTGCCAGCACAGCCACGGATCTGCTCGAAGCTCCACTCAGGAACTCAGGGCTAGCTAGTTAAGTGAATCAGCTAGTTAAGTAAATCACTACATTCCTCTGCTAAACAAGCTTCCTGCAGGCTCTCATGTTACAGGAAATGAAAGGCTACTGAAAAGATTCCCTTTGTCACAGTGTAATCTCCTTCATCTGAATGTTAAAAGCTGCGCTTGGGACTTGTCACAATTCACAGCACTTGACTGTTTATCTGTTAATTAGTCACTAAACGCACCTATATATCCGGCAAAGCCACAGATCTGCGGACCCACACCGATTTACTGAGCTCCCCCTCGCCCTCCGTAGGCTAACCATGGACGAATCGAAGAAAAGAAAAGTTTCTGAAGAAAATCAAACATTTGTTTAATGATATGTGGGTAGATTAATTTGCTTTTACTGCTGACGAACTTATGGAGTTTGCTGTTTAATACATGCAGCCCTTTAGCACTGACTTTGACTCTTCAGGAAGCTGTTCTCCTATCAAAATATATGAAAGGAGTCCTACTAGTTCATAATGTAAGATTAAAAATAACAGTTTTTAGTGACTGAACAAGAGCTGCAGCTAAATCATAATGAAGATATACATAGCATTAAGGTAAAAAACGATATATGCAGTGTTATCTTCATTTTAGGTGTCAAAAGGGTTTTGCGGCTCCCGGTGTTTTCTTTTGTGTGGGAAATGGCTCTTTGAGTGTTAACGGTTGCCGACCCCTGGTCTAGACCAAGATTAGCAATGTTTTATTCTCTTTTTCTAGGCTACCATAGTAAGGCAATACTAAAAGATTCTTTAGTAAAGATTCTGTATTTTCATTGTCTTTTTGACCTGATCCAATAAAACTGTACTTGTTGCATTGATTGCCTCCATGCATGTAGAGATCTACAAAATAATCTGCAAGTAGATGCCATTCTTCTTCCCCATGTTTTCCTTAACCTTTTTTTGAACATTCTGGATAAGCCAGATTACATAAACTCATAAAGAGACAAATGACTGACCACACGCAGGACAAATGATCAACAATTATTCATGTTGTATAACTTTGCAGCAGTAGTCAGTGACTTCCATGCAGCACTAAGTGATGCTTCTGTTTCTGATTTCTAATACTGATTTTTTTTTTTATTCTGGTTCTTTGGCTTTCTTTTCTTTTCTTTTTTAAATGACTGCACAGAATCTAATTACGAAGTGGTGCTTGAGAAATAACTGTCTTGGGATTTTCTCTGCAGTGGTGACTGGTTGTGCTGACCTTCCTGATAAAAGAAAGTTGGCAGCACAATGTTTCAGGGTCCTACCCTCAATTTTCAACTTGGTTTTGCTTTTGCGTCTTCAAAAGCCTTTTTATAAATGCCTGCTGAAAACATTCTGCTAACCCAGCTGATGCTGGTGATAAACAGCAGACTCTAATGTGCTGGGCCGATTCTCCAGAGGACAGTTCAACATTTCTCCAGCAAATAAAGGAGCACCAAAAAACAATCGAGTCAGTAAGTCCTTATTAGTAGGCCCTATCCAGCTCCAATTGAAATGATGGTTTGAGAACCACGTTCATTTGACCCTTTCCTGCAGACTTTGCTGCCTTGACTCTACCAGGCCTTCAAGGGGGATTAAGCACTCACAGCTTGTGCATAGCAGACAGAGACTGGGAAGATTCATAGTTTTACAGAGAATCATCTGCTATGAGGCATTCTAACTTGCCAGTAAATAAATTCATCTTGTGAATTTCACAGCCAAGAGGTGAGTCTCAAAAGAAATATTATTTTCTTTCAATTAGTGTAACTGGGCACTGTTGGTATAATCCAAAGGAATACAAAGAAACAAGACATTGATGAAGAACCAAAGAGGGAGCACTTCTGTCCCCTGGAGTTCAAAACAATCGCTTGAAAGCAGCAGCCAAAAACATTGTTATGATGTCCCTCAGCTTGTGATCTTGGACAGTTTTCTCTTTTTCTCCTTTTTCTTTTCATTATTCTCTTTTCTTCCTAGAAAATAGCTGGCTTGCCTGGTGAGTACTACAGCCTAGAATTTATCTGACAGATTAAATACCCACTTACTATTAATATAGTCATTGGCTTTACATTGCATTTAGAACTGAGTGATACACAAGGCACATATTTTTACATGTGTCTGTCAAAATTGGAACATCTAAACAATGAATTAATATCGATGCCTTCTTTTTAAAAAAAGCATTATTTTTGTGTTGTTGCTCTTAAGATAGAAATTTACTTGTGTATGGGACTCTGTACTGCATTTTTTTTTAAATGGTAAAATGGAGGGATTTGATTCGTGGTATCATGGTGTGAAGTTACAGGGGTGTACCTCTACTTTGTGCAAGGCTTGAGTCCATAACCAAAGCAGGACACTTCAGAGAAATTTTGACTTTGTCCCAGGTGATAAAAGGGCTCTTGAAATCAGCTCAGAGGCAATGGGGTTTGCTTCAGCAGCCTTGAGCTTGCTTCAGGCTAACTCTCACACTAACCTCCAAGCCTGCACATTATTATTTTCACCCAAAATACACACATTTCACTCTGCCGAGCAACTGAACGACTCACCATCATCGCTGCTTCGTCTGGGTTGAGCTGCAGTTTATTAACCATCACTGAATCCATCACTGATTCCATGTATTCATTCGTCCATCCCATCTCAATGTGATGAAAGCAAGAAAAAGAGTTGAGTATTATCTATGTCTTAATAGAACTGCAATCAAAATCCCTACACGACATCATGAAGAGGTTTTATGTGCATGCCATATATCATGGCAAATGACAATGCTAACAGTGCAATTCACAGGACAATTCCTGTAGAGGTGAGGAACCCAAAGTTCCTGGTTATAGATTTTCTATATCTAACAACTTCGATTTGGAAGTTAATTATGAGCATATGAGCACAAAGGCACTTAAGATCCCTTTTCTGTCTTGGAAGATGCATGTTACAAATAGCTAAATCAAGGGTCTCTGGAGTGCCTCAAGCTTGGAATAAAATATGGATTAATATTAATCCACTGAGAATGTGAAAGTGTCCAGATGGTAAGATCAGAAACTTTCCTGCAAAAGAACGATTATTCATTTTAAAAGGATAACCTCTCACTACTGCTCATTTATTCAACAGAAATTAAAGCTAAAACAATTAAATCAAATAATGTTAAATTATGGGTGAATTGTTTTAAAGTTTATTAACTTTGGTTAATAATGGAAAATAGGATGTTGCCTGCTAGCTTGATGAACAAGATACCATAATTAATTCAGGAAAGTAGCACAAAATATCCCAGCAATTAAAGAAAAATCACAAGGGGAGAGGGAATCAAATGTGACTCCTTTTCATAAACATAATCTTGAAAGTATGAAAGTCATGGGTTTTTGTTTTGTTATGTTTTTGGTTTTTGGGAGTGCGTGGCTCAACACAACTGAAAAAGAAAAAGATCTTGGAGTAATTGTGGACAGTAGGCTAAACTTGAGCCAACAATCTGAAGCAGCTGCCAAAAGGGCAAATGCTATTTTGGGATGCATTAACAGAAGTATTACTTCCAAATCAAGAGAAGTAGTAGTTCCTCTGTACTCCTCACTAGTTAGACCTCACCTGGAAAACTGTGTCCAGTGCTGGGCACTCAGATTTAAGAAACATGCAGGTAAATTAGAAAGAGTCCAGCAGAGGGCAACAAAAATGATCCAGGGTTTGGAAACATTGCCCTATGAGGAGAGACTGAGAGAACTGGGCATGTTCAGCCTTGAGAAGAGAAGACTGAGAGGGGACATGATATCCCAATATAAGTACCTCAAAGGCTGTCACAAAGAGGAAGGTTAAGATCTCTTCTTGCTGATGCCAGAGTGTAGGACACGGAATAATCAATTCAAGTTGCGACGACCCAGATTCAGGCTGGACATCAAGGAAAGTTTCCTCACTGTCAGAGCAAAACAAAAGTGGAACCAGCTGCCTGGAGAGATGGTGGGCTTTCCCACACTAAAGGCATTCAAGGAGAAACTGGAAAGCCGTCTGAGTGTGATGGTGTAATGTTGTGTCCTGCAATAGCAGGGGGTTGGACTTAGTGGCCTTCAAGACCCCTTCCAACTCTTCTATTCTATGATTCTATTATTTTGCCCATTATACTTATATCCAGATTGGCTAATAGAAATTCAGGAAAGGGCTTTTACATTTTATCCCATTTCAATGCTGTTTGAGCTCTTTGAGAAGCTTATGAGCTGAAGACTTATCTGAACTATCGCATCAGGGCTAGTGACAATAACGAATCTTCTGAACATGAAATCAGACAGGAATGGCATCCTAAGTCAGGGAATGCAAATGTTAATATTGCTATGAGAAATCTTCATTTCTGTACCTGGTTGCCAGTTATTCTTAGTTTGGCACCTCTCAAACTAAGCTGCTTTTTCTCCCTTAACTGGGATAATGATTTTGTAATTTGTAATATGCAACTAGCAGAGAAACTACCATCAAATATAGAATGTGATGCTGCAAAAGTAGGACAACTCTATTTTGTCTGTCTGCCCATTGTTTGAAGCTAGATGATAGGGTCCTAGTCCACACTACCCTACAACCAACCATGGGTAATGAGCCCTAGTGAGATGATGAACCCAGTGCATCTTCTGCAAAGCAATGTTTTTCATGAACAAACCACCCTGAGAAAACCGAGCTTCTTTTAGGGTTGTTCTTACTCATGATGGGTTGTCATGTCAACTGAACCCAGCAAGGCAACTACACCATGGGTTATTGGGAAGGATTACAGAGCTGTCCTCCAAAACCCCTGGCACTTGTTTTCACAGTCTCATCAGTGCCTGCTGTTCCACTGATACCAAAACGGCCCTTTGGAAGGATTGCTACTTTCCCTAGCTATTTTAATTTTATTTTTCCTCAGTCAAAAAAGAACCAATTATTTTTTAAACATTCTGTTCCTGAAAATACTGCATTGAAGGCCAGACCTTCGTAAGTGTGCAAGTGTGCACTTACAGCTACATGTTATGTGTGGTTTTTCCCGGTCAATTTCCTTACTTGGTCAATATTTCAGCTGTCAAAGGCAAAATGGGTGGAAGCAATTTCTCTGTATTAACAATGCATTTTTTCATAATATTAACTGTTCAACTGATAGTTTTCAGTACCTTCTTCCCTAAAAGGAGGAGATACTACCTTCCTCCACTTTACATAGCCCCTTTTGGGAGCACTTACTGCTACACTTAACAAAAACTTAACAAAAATGAAACACCTCAAAATATATTCAAATTTAATAGCTGTGAAGGATAAAAAAGGAAATATCTGAAATAATTTAAGAGCTGGGAAGTTATTGTGCGGGGGACTCTTGCACACCTGTAGTAACTGCTCAGAAGGAAGCATTTCAGGAACTTACACATGTGCACTCTCACCATGTCTTCCCTTTGACAGCTGAACAAGCCAAGAAAGCTGACCAGGCAGGACTACACATATTGAATAGCTATAAGTGCACACTTGTGAAGGATCAGCTAAAAAGAAAAAATAAAGATATTCCGTTTGGGGAGCTGAAAATCTCCCAGCTCCAGTTGCACTTTTTTAAAGCTTTGTAAAACAAATGAATAAATAAAAATGGCAGCAAATGAAAATCAAATGGGAGAAGGATATAAGAGAAACAAGTCCTTTCACAAGGATCCTGGGTGAAAGATGGGGGACACTGGCCACAGTAAGCCCAATCAAATATTAGGGACTCTGTTGGCTTTTCAAAAACCAAACAACCAACCAAGCTTGACTTCTTCAAAGGTTGGTTCACACAGCATTCAAACCTGCCCACTGGTTTAAATCAAATCCCTGCTCATGAACGTTTCCTCTTCCTTTCTCACTTCTGCAGTGCTTCATCTGCCCCACAATTGGTGTGAGATTGCGAGCTTCATTTTTGTTGGTTTGGCTTTTGCACAGATATCTGTGCATATTCTGTAGGTATTTCTTTCAAATATACACATTGTTTGTACATATTTTTGAAAAGTGCATTTTTTGTGTGTCATTTGGACTCATATTGTTTCTCCCATTGAGTAAAGCATGTTTGTGTACCCTTTTCAAAAATAAGCAATTTTAATGCACATTTCTCTGTTCATTTTTCGAACACTTTTGTTCTTCTACCAATTCCATTTGAAGCACATAGAAGTGCCAAGCCTCAGACTGTGTTTCAGTTGGTGTTTGAGTCTGGGTTGTACAGCCTGGATACATTCTGACTGAAACTGAACTGATATGAATTCCTTATGCATCCTGTTGTCAGGGGCTTTTGCTCACAAAGAAGACTGCAGGCAGGGATGGGAGAAGAGTGAGCTCCATTAAATGTTGGCAGATTGCATTTTAAGTTCTTCCTCTTGAACACGATCTGCAACTCTGTTTGCAATAGCTTCTTCTCATACCACTATGGTAATACTTGGTATCTTGGAGCTGCATTAAGCTCTCAGATAAGCAATGATTCTCTGAGATGGAGTTCCAAGCTTCCAAAAGAAGCCTTTGTTTTAGAAATGACTTTTCCAGATTAGCTGATAAACACTTTGATAGCATTTCCATGTGCCTTGTACAGCTCCCTCAATGCTTTTAGCAGAGATCTGTTCATGCAATATCCTCTGTCTCACCCCAGAACTGAAGGCCTAGATAGAAATGGTATACAATCTCAGTCTTAAAATAAGGAGGTTGTGTGGCAGGTGAGACACAGTGCTGAGAGATGGGCGCTGATTAACTGCTGGGCAAAGGAACCCAACCTATATTAGACTTCTGCCAAGGACATTTACCATATTTTGGGGGTGAAAATAATGGTGGCACGGTACTGATGAAGGAAAGTGGGTGTTACAGTGGCACAGCAGCCAGCCCATTTCTTTGCATTAAAGGGGATTGTGGATCATCTTTGTCTAAATTCATTAGCTATATTTCACATATTGCTCCAACACATATTGCAGCACATTTTGCATGTTTCCCCGTTATATATGCCTGTGCCACATCGGAGAAATTATTGTTCCAGATTCATCAATGAAATATTGATGTGTGTAGTCTTAGACAAGCCATACTGGAGTTTGAGTAAATTTAATCTTCCCACTATAACGTGAGAATTGTTGTGATCATTTTTATCCCCTTCCAAACCACCAAAAATTTCCTGCATATGCAATGCAAATATACAATGTGAAGGCAAAAGCGTTTTTCCCTGTAAGGCATTTATCAGGTACATGTGGTCCATCCCCAATTAAAGATGTTGGTAGGTATCATCTTCCAGGACATCTCCCATATTTGCAGCCATTTTTGTGGCTTTCTTTTTAGAGCAAGGGAAATGTTGCAGCAATTCTGTTATACTGCATCTATTCCACAGCAGCTCCTTGAAGTTTGCTAATGGAATACATGGGAAGGCAAAGAAATCCTGGTGACAGGGGACACATACCCCCTTTGTCCTTCAGAGAAAATGGAAGAAGGCTCAATAAAGAAGTGGGACCAATGCCTTATGCAGAGAAGTCCAAATTTTGCCTGTAGTTAGTTTGCTTCCAGCTAGATAGGTGTTTCCAGCGTGAGATAACATGCATACAATACCCCATGCAGTTAAATATATAATTTAATATGTGATTAGTTGTTACAGCATGTATCTGGATCTAGCTGAATCAGGGTGATAGTAAAAAAAAAGCCAAAGTATTAGTGATGCAAAAAGTCTTAAAGCAGTCAGACATAAACTGTTCTCAGGAGTTTATCTGGGAGCTGAGCAGGTAGGCAGATTCACAGACATAGTTGGCCAAGTCTCTAGTTGGAACCTTAATTCTTATTACATCAACATGCCAATATAGTCTTGCTCAAATGCCCATGATCCCAATCAGAAGAAATGGTGCCCCAGAGGGTCATTTCTTTCTCCCTTCCCTCATTTGCCTACTTTCTAACCTTGTGGACTCTAAACTGTATCAGAAAAGCAGTCTCACATCCACTCTGCTAATAAGGAAGTCTTAGCACTGAGGCTTGAAATGGAAATCAAAGAGCTCTGTGCTCTATATCTCCCTGATCAATACAACCTTTACTAGGGATAGTAATCCCCTCAAGCTGTTTAGAAAGAGTATTGTATACAGTGCATTGCTCCATGATTCTTGTGTGAGAAAAGTAGCAGGGTTCATAAATCCCCATTAAAAATGCCCTTAAGTGTAATGCACACACACATCTAGCTGTACCGGGGGGGGGGGGGGGCAGAAGGGGAGATATGGTGGTTCATTCATTTCTTCTTATATCCCACCTGTCACTGAATTCCAGGGAAGGTAATTGTATTAAAACAATAAAATAGAATAAAATATATGGAGAAAATACATAGAACACATCTAATAAAACCAATAACAAGGCACAAAGAAGCAAATACAGAATAGGGAGCCATTAAAAGAGACAGAGAGAGAAGAGCCCTGTTGGTTCATCTAATCCAACATTTTGTTCATGCAGTGGCATCCAACTGCCCACAGGAAACCCACAAGCAGGACTTGAGTGCAATAGCATCCCAAAAACTGCTGAAACCCTGCATACTATGTCTGGTGTTCTTAGGCATCCTGAAGGAAGCATGTAGCTATCAGAGTTAGGAGCCATGGATGACATGTGTATGGTGGGCATGGAGCCGGGGATCAGACTAGATGGCCTGGGAGACCCCTTCTGACTCGTTCAGTTTCTATGTTTCTATGGCTCTTTCCTCCATGAATTTCTATTTATCCCTTCTAAAGCCATCCAAAATGGTGGCCATTGCAACATTTTGTGGAAGTGCATTCCATAGCTTATTTATGCACTGTGTGAAGAAGCATTTTCTTTTATCACTAATGAATTTCCTACCAATCAGCTTCATGGGATGATCCCATTGAGGTCTGGTATTGTGACAGAAGAAGAAAAATGCCCCCTCTTTGATTTCTACACACAATGCATAAATTTGTACACCTCTGTCATGTCTCCTCTTACCATTTTTCTAACCTAACACTCTCAGAAGCTGTTATGTTTCCTTGTCAGGGATTTGCTCCAACCTATTGATCATTTCAGTTGTCCTTTCTTGCACTTTTCCCAGCTCTAGCAATCCTTTTTTAGGAGTGGTAACCAGAACTCTAAATTGTATTCCAAGTGTGATCAATCTATAGATTATATAAGAAGAGCTTGATTTTGACAGTTTCATTCAGCACGCAGAAATGCCCAACTAAACAGATTGGACTGCCAATAAGTCTGGAGCCAGTTGTATATCTTGGCCAAAGGACATGCCAGAGTCAGGTGCTACTATGGAGAATATCCTATCTTATGTCATCACCCAAAATATTTCACATAATTGTGAGAGAAATTACCCTCAGCTGTAAGGATGTGATGAGGCTACTACAAAGAAAAAGTATTCCTTCAGATCCATGGACTCAAAACATTTTAGGGCTTTCTAGATCAAAACCAATACTTTGAATTCAGAATCAGATTGGCAAACTATGGTTGAAATATCCACATAAAGAGGAAGTCAGTATACCTGAAGGTACCAAATGAATCCATTTCAAATTAGCTGGAAGTTGGTTACCTGGCCAAGATCCCATCTCCACACTGTAGAGAATGTGTTAGAAGGCAGCTAGGTTGTTGGAGAGTGTAAGTCAACTCTTGAGTACTGGGCAGTGTTTGTAAGGCTCTAGAGCTCAATATCAAGGGTTTGTGTTGAACTGACTGACTATTTATTTATTTATTTATTTGGAATTTTTGTATGCCGCCCCATTCACATAAGCCTCGGGACTGCTTCCAACATATAAATAAATATCTATACAAATACATATAAAATCTGGAAACATCCTGGCAATAATTTAAAACCAATAAATAAAATCAACACTTATTAAAATATTGTTTAAATAAAAAGGTCTTGGCCTGGCACCGAAAAGCAAATAACGACGGCGCCAGGTGAACCTCTCTGGGGAGCGCATTCCATAAGTGGGATGCCACTGCAGAGAAAGCCCTCCTCTGGTACTCACCCTCCTAATATCTTTCATGGAGGATTCCCAGAGAAGGGCCTCTGCCCCCGATCTCAAGGGGCGGGAGGTCAAATATAAGACTAAGAAGAAGTCTTCCTTGTGAAGACTTTGCATGCAGTGGTATCAAGGAAGCTCTGTTGCTTTCGTGATTGCCGATGTGGAAAATTGAATTGCTCACACACACTTTTAGCTGCATTCCTATCTAGTCCAAGTGAAGTACAGGTTCAGTCAGACTTAAGCTTTTATAAGCCAACAATCCATTATGCATTTACTTGACAGCATATCTCTCTCCATTGTGCCCGGTGTGTCTTGCTCCTGAGTAAATACAAACAGGACTGGGCATTTATTTCAGTGAGAAGGATATAAAAACAAAACTAACCCTGCTTTTAAAATTTAGTGAGCAATTAAGATCAATTATACAAACTTATTGGGATTAAGTTCCATTGACCTCAGAAGCCCTTGCTTTTGATTAGACAAGCACGAAATTGTGCTGGAAAATGGTCAGCTTTAGCAGTATTCTGCTTTAAGTATGCATGGGTTCATGATGGATTGAACAGAGTCAAATGAATAGGAGGTCTAGAGACCTGTTATGCAGTACATAGGAATGGATGAAATTTCATTTCATACGTAATAAGAATTTTCAAGAATTTATATTTAGGATGAAAAGAACATTAGATTTTTTTTAAAAGCATGTGAAAAAAACAAAATTGAGAAATTCATCAATCCATCCAGACTCCAGGCTTTAAATTCTTAGCTCTTAAAAGTCTGGGTTTGACTTCCACCTCTTTTTTGGTAAGGTTGTTGGTAGTTAAATGGCAAGGGTCAGGTACATCATGGACTTTTCCATGATGGGAATAGCTATACCTAAATATGTGGCAAGTAGTTATGGGTGAGACTTTCATTTCAGATAATGAGCTGATAGCATGTGAAACTGGAGATAGTTCTTAGGGGCATCGTAGTGATGCTGATATGGACAAGTATCAAGTTCTTCCTTTACCACTCCCGCTCAAAGAAGGGATGATGGACGTAGAAGACAGGTGCTACATATGCAACATCTTGCACAAATTTGGATTGATGTACAAAGGATAGGAAGAGCAGTGTTGGACTGAACAAGCTAAATCTTTCCCACCAAGTAATCAAGAGCACCTCTTTCCTTATAGGGAAAATAGACTGCAAGGTCAATCTGACCTCTAGGATGAATTAGATTCTCTTGAATCAAGTTCGTCAGTTTCACCACCACTCTTTTCCATAACTGGGCAGCAATGGAGAAGAAAAGGCAAGTGAACAAACACTGACTAAAACACAGATATGGGGTGCTACAGTAATCCAAGGATATCCATGGCACACCTGAGTTTTCATGGAAGTCTGACCTTATGGGGGGAAAATGGAAGAAAGCTGATGAAGTAGAAGCAAAATTAAAGGGCAACCTCTCTACAAACCTAGCAGGGGTGATATTGCAATTGTATAAGTGCAGAAAATATAAATAGCATTTGGTAGAGAAAATGTTCTTCTTTCCTGTTTGCTGGATATCAAAATTCACTGTGCTATTGAATCAATGCTTGATTTGCCCCCTTCTGTTCTCAGAGAACCATCAACCATATCAGTGAACCCGTGGGCATGGATGATACAATTCACATTTTCTAGAGTCTTATCATACTCATCTTCTTGCCCCCAGTCTCTCTTTTGCTCTCTAAAGGGATTCTGGTACTGCTTCAAATTATTTACAGGGAGTCTCAGTGTCTTGGAACTGACTTATGCCTGCCTATGTGTTTAGCTCAAGGGCTTCCCTGGGTCAAAGTCACGCCAGACAATGAGATACCCCTGACTGAGACAGAATAATACAGGCAACTCTTTCTCTAATGACTTCAAGGAAGGAGCTAAAGACTGAAATTAATTTTGAAAACACAGTCCTGTTGCTTTACGAGTCTGATCTTTAAAACACTCCATGATACACTTGTAATGATTTCTATCATGATTTTACAGGCTGGAAAGGATATTTGTTCAACACATGGTGAACCAGAACAACCAGCTTAAACATTTTAAATCTGCATAGAAATTGGACAAACACACAGGTCTATTATAACTTTTTAAATGGAGGTTGCATGGAGTGTGAAATGTGTTATAACACCATAGACAAGGCCTGTGCTATTTGTAACCAACCAAGTCTTTCCTTAGTTAATCATTATTGTGAATTTCAACAAAACTATGAAACAAAAGCACTGTATGGACATGAATATATAAAATTGCATTAATGTGAATTCTGTGGGTGAATGTGTGTGTTCATGCATTTGTGTATATAGCTTTCTTAGGAAAAAATACTGCAACTTTCAACAAAGGTAGACCAAATATCTATATTCGTCTCCAGTTGCTAGTGGTGGTATAACCTATCAAGCCTAGGTAAAATTATTCACCAGTGATGTGACTTCTATATATATATATATATATATGTATGTATGTATGTATATATGTCTGTGTGTGTATATCATACACAGAGAGAGAGAGAGAGAGAGAGAAAGAGAAAGATGGAGAGGGAGAGAGAGAGAGAGGGAGAGCGCTAAGTTGTGATTAATGTGAGTTTGAATAATGCAATATTCTATTGAGTGTGAATTGCACTACAATGTCAGGTCACGTTTAATGTGAACCAAAATTCAGTTAATGAGAAGCTAGCACATGTGCACTTCAAGTTACCAGGTTACTGTTAGGGTTTTAGATGCTGTTACTTCAGTCTGTGCTTGGTTATCTTGGAGTGTGAATGTGCTGCTTCCTGCCATAATATATGCCAGTTTTCATGATTTGTTTTATTCATTTAAAGATGATTAACAGAAGGGAAGATGAAGATTTAAAGAAAGAGGAAAAAAGTCCTTACACACTGCCAAAACATTTCAAAAAGACAATAAAGATGTTTTCATCAGTAAGCTTACCTTTAGGAATGGTATTTAGATTTTTTGGTTTGTTTTTATTTTGTTCTCTATAACTACTCTGTGGCTTTGTTAACCATGAACTTAAATTATAAGTACAGGAAGACCCCATATCCTTTGGCCTGGTTACCGGTTTTCAGCAAACCACAGTTGACCTTTGCCCACAAGAGAAGTCATGAAGAGTCATAAAGTGCCAAAGAAACTCTTAAAGTGCTGAGGTCAGAATGGATGAAATTGGGAAAAAGAAATGCATGTAGTGTATCTGAGTTTATTTTGTGGCTTGCTGCCAGCTGCCCACCACTGCCAGTGCTGCCCATCACTTAAGGGTGACTTCCAGTGCCTGCGGGCACTTGCTATTGTATAGTGTTTGCTATTATCTGTGGTTTCAGGCATACAGGGGTATCCCTATATTCTTTTTACTATAGCAGTTTGTCAATAAATATATTAAAATATGTTAATGTTTTCATTCCCTATTCTATCAAGCTAGAACCAATTACCCTATTTTACATATAATTATAACATAAAGTAAAGGTAAAGGTTTCCCCTTGACGTGAAGTCCAGTCATGCCTGACTCCAGGGAGCAGTGCTCATCTCTGTTTCCTAGCCGAGGGAGCCAGCGCTTGTCCACAGACAGTCTCCGTGGTCATGTGGCCGGCATGACTAAACACCGAAGTGCACGGAACGCTGTTAACTGCCCACCGAAGTGGTACCTTTTTATCTACTTGCATTTGCATGCTTTCAAACTGCAAGGTTGGACGGAGTTGGGACAGAAAAACAGGAACTCACCCCATTGTGCAGATTCGAACCGGCGACCTTTTGATCAACCAGCCCAGCAGCACAGCAGTTTAAACCACTGCACCACCTGCAGTCCCTTAATTATAACATATGTGAATTCAAATATGTGAATTCAAATAATGCAACCACTTCATGGAATTCATTATTCACACTAATCAACACATAGCTGTATACACACACAGACCCCTAATACACAACAATACACCACCCTATTTGCTAAAATAGGCAAAAACGAAAAGTTTACTGAATACTAGATGACCACTATACATGTTGGGATATATTTTATTTGAAGGGTCATAAGCTGTCATGACCCTTCAATGGTGTTTATTATCATAGCTTTTTAAATTATTTAATATGCTTATAAAAATTGAGAAAATGCAACCAAAATAAAGCTAATTCCTAGAGCATTAGAGAGAGATCTTATATTGTCTTAGAATTCTTCAGCATCTCAAATCCAAGGTCAGAAATAAGAGTTCTGACATTGGTGCTGGAGATCCATACTTGCTACACCTCTCCCTTGCAGCCAGCAAAGAAATTGTTGTGCTAGCTGTTTCTTCCAGGTCAGAAAAGTGACCTCAGAAAAGGGGTTAAGTGTATAGGATAAGAAAGGAATTGATGGGACACAAGGAATCCAGGTGATACCATAGCCTCCTTCCTTCTCCTTCCAAAATGCCTCAGCTACCTGGATAAAAAAGCAGAGTGGGAAGAACAGGAAGCAACAATCACATCTGCCATGTGCTGCACTCTGCATAAAAGACTCATAAGCCTACGAATTTGGAGCCTTCTGAACACTGCGAGCACAAGTCATATGACTGATATGGATTTTAGGAAAGGGTGAATAATAACCAGGTCTTTTTAAAAGGCATTTTCATGGGTGGGTAGGGAATAAATCTAATTCAGTGTCCATCTCTGAAACATGCTTATGTTGTCTTCTGCCTTGGATTGAAATAAAAAGGACAACAGCAGGCTGGGATTTAAATAGGGTGTACTAATCCTATTCAGAAGGATGTCTAGCCAAGTCTGTTTTGTCGCACTTGTATGTGCATCATCCAGTGTAAGATCATGCAGCGACACAGTCCTTTCAGTCAGTCATGAGTGTGGTGAGAGAATTGCATTTGCTGCTAGAGGGTTTTGAACCATGCTTGAAGTTACAGGCAGCAGCTAAGACAGGTGCACAGACCATGAACATTTGAGTGCCTCACCATGTGGGAGATGGAACAGCTCAGGTATGACTAGTCATTGTTCACATGCTTCATCTGCAGATATACCATTTTTCTCTGCAAAGACTCGGCACATAGTATGAACCTTTTCTGCACAAATGGTGTGAATGACAGTGTTGATAACTGATGTTTAATAGACAGTTTGATGTCATTTTCACTGTAAGGTGCTCTGCTAAAAAACAAAACCAAACTCTGCAGTTGAACACTTTGCACTTTAATTATACATGTATTCCAATTGGTGGTTGGAACAAACTTGTTGAAGTCTTCTGCTTTTAACATGACAACTAATATTTTACTGGAATTTTGATTCATGTTTCCAAGGGAAACGGCCTGCAGCCTTCCGACTGCTGAACTTCTTCAAGTAATTATATCAGGAAAAATAAGGTCATCATGGTACAGATTGTTCTGTGGAGCCTGGAATATATGAAACATATTTACCATAAATTCTGTTAGCCAAATGTGCTTATAATCCCACATTTTCAGATAGTGAAGTGCATTTGCTCTTCTTTTAGATCTCTTTAAGATTTTCCCACACTTTCTGGCTACTAGGCATGTTGTACAACACTGGCTTACCGAGGTTGCATAAACCTTGTAGTATGGTTTCTGATGAATTGTTTTACTTTAGGAAAGACAGCTCTGGTTTTATTCCTTGATATGCAGGAGTAGGTGTTTAAATCTAAAAGGGTAAGCCTTCCAAATCTTCTTCTCTGGAACAGTAACAGATGGACTCTGCAGTGAAGTCTGCTCAGCAAGCAGAACACCAACAAGTCAATATTTCTTGCCTAATCAATAGTTTGCTTCTTCAGCATCTGTACTCGAAGCATCTATGGATCTTAGGTCATGCCTTATTCAGTAAAAACTCTTGTTCCATGTCTATAGGATGCTATAACATCTCTAAGCTTCTTCTACCTCTAACTGTTGGAGGCAATACAGCCGATGCTTCTTTTAACCAACAGGTGGCTCTTATTAAGAGAAAGCTATTCTACAGATAAACCTTGCATTGGAACATTCTCTAGTATTTACTGATGTACATGCCCTCTTATCTGTCTGCTTCCTGGAAGTTAAGGCACTGTCAGCACAGTACAAATAGATTCTCCATGACTTTTTGACAATTAAAAGGCTGGGAAGATAAATGCTCACTTCCCTATAATGTGATGGTTTAAGGACCAAAGAATACTTTCAACAGTTTGGGTGGTATATAGACATTGCTTGTGGGTGGATATTTATTTATTTAATGTTGGTCACTTTTGTTGAAGTTTCTGTATAATTCTGAGTACATAAATGTGTATAATGATCACACAATTAATATGTATGAATGGAAATTTACAATTTCAGATCTAGGTAGCCACATTTTGTTGTTGTTGTTGAGATTTTAAAATACAAAAATAAATATCATTTATATGAAAATAATCTTTCATGTACTGATCACAAAGAAGTTCCCAGAGATCAGAATTGTGCACTCCTTCACAATGCACTCCTTCAGGACAACCTTTTGATAAATTCTGCTCTAGCAATTGCATTAGTAGGAAAAGAGTTCTTGGATTTCTATTTGGCATTGTAATTCTATCACCAATAAATCTGTTATCTTCCACATGTTGGCTGACACTGTGAGCTATCTGAATCCTGAATACCTGTCTTACACATCTATGACATTGATACATTCAATCATACTTTTCTGCAATAAATAGGATACTTGTAGTGTAGGTCAAACACTGCAGGATTAAATGTTGGTAGTTCAGTATCAGGCCCTTCATCATGCATAAGGTACACTAACTGGCCAACAGCAATAGTAGTTGATCTGGCTGGGCAAGAATATGCAGTCATAGTTCCACAAAGGCAATCACAGAATACATCAACTCCAAAGTGACCATATGCATTCAGTATTTTCAGCCATGGATGTTTCTCCCAGTGCACATCCACTGTCTGCTGAACTGCTGAATTGCCATTATAACTTTTGAGTTGAGGTGAGTGCTTTTTAAATGATCTTCTCCATCAGCTTTTACACCACTTGCAATTTGTATGCTACCTCCCTTTGGAAGAGACCTCTGATCAAGCATTAGCCCTATGGTGGATACTAAAACATGGGGCAGTGCTTGCCAATAGGAAAACCATATTTATTTATTTATTTATTTAAACCATTTTTATGCTGCTCCATTCACAAAAAGCCTTGGGGCAGCTTACAACAATAATAAATAAACATAAATAAACAATTTGTACCATTAGAGTTAAAAAACCGGAAGCATCTTGGCATATACCTAAAAATCCCATAAATACAATTCATAAGTTAACAATTAAAATAACTTTTAAATAAAAAGGTCTTGGCCTGGTGCCAAAAAGCAAATAATGACAGTGCCAGGCAGACTTCTCTGGGGAGCGCATTCCATAGGTGGGGCACCACCGCAGAGAAGGCCCTCCTCCGGGTACTCACCCTCCTAATATCTTTCATGGAGGGTTCCCGGAGAAGGGCCTCTGCTGCCGAACTCAAGGGGCAGGAGAGCATATATGGATGCAAGCGTTCCTTTAGATAACCAGGTCCCAAGCTCTTAAGGGCTTTATAGGTCATCACCAACACCTTGAATTGGGCCCAGACTTCAATGGGGAGCCAAGTGAAGCTGACGGAGAACTGGGGTTATATGAGAACAATGCCCAGTCCCCGTCAGCAACCTGGCAGCTCTGTTTTGCACCAATTGAAGTATCTGGACTGTCTTCAAGGGTAGCTCCACGTAGAGCGCGTTACAGAAGTCTAATCGGGAAGTTACCAGTGCATGTGTCACTGTCGCCAAGCAGTCGTTCTCCAGGTAGGGATGCAGCTGATAGATCAGCTGAAGCTGAAGGAAAGCGCTCCTCGCTACCACTGTCACCTGAGCTTCTAATGACAGCTCAGGGTCGGGGAGCACTCCCAAGCTGTGAACCTTGTCCCTAAGAGGGAGTGCAACCCCATTCAGGGCAAGGTCCAGGTTCCCCACCCCGAAGCCCGATCCGCCAATCAACAGGACCTCCGTCTTGTCTGGACTGAGTTTCAGTTTATTGGCCCTCATCCAGCCCATTACCTCGGCTAGGCACTGGTTCAGTACAGCCAACGCCTCACCTGGATTGGTTGAGAACGAGAGGTAGAGCTGGGTATCATCAGTGTACTGATGATTCCGCAGCCCACACCTCCTAATGACCTCCCCCAGTGGTTTCATGTAGATGTTGAATAGCAATGGGGACAAAATGGACCATAGTCCCCCAGCACCACCTTCTGGAATTGGCCATTGAGATAGGAGCGGAACCACCACAGAGCAGTGCCTCCAACTCCCAATCCCGCTAGCCTATCCAGAAGGATACCATGGTCGATGGTATTGAAAGCCGCTGAGAGGTCCAGGAGAACCAACAGTGACGCACTCCCCCTGTCTCTTTGCCTGCACAGGTCATCATACAGGGCAACCAAGGCAGATTCAGTACCATACCTGGGTCTGAAGCCGGACTGAAATGGGTCCAGATAATCCGTTTCATCCAAGCACTCTTGGATGAAAC
>NW_025335349.1:19727898-19769751 GCF_004798865.1 Varanus komodoensis
ATCCAGAAGGATACCATGGTCGATGGTATTGAAAGCCGCTGAGAGGTCCAGGAGAACCAACAGTGACGCACTCCCCCTGTCTCTTTGCCTGCACAGGTCATCATACAGGGCAACCAAGGCAGATTCAGTACCATACCTGGGTCTGAAGCCGGACTGAAATGGGTCCAGATAATCCGTTTCATCCAAGAGTGCTTGGAGTTGTCCTGCCACCACCCACTCTAACACCTTGCCCAAGAACAGGATGTTGGCCACCGGTCTATAATTGGCAGCCATCTCTGGATCCAGGGATGCCTTCTTTAGGACTGGCCGGACTACCGCCTCCTTTAAAGGTGCAGGTATCCGGCCATCCCTTAGAGAGGCGTTGACAACCTCCAGGATCCAGGTCCCTATCCATCCTTGGCTTTCTTGAGTAGCCAAGATGGGCAAGGGTCCAGTAAGCAGGTGGTAGGACGTACTTGTCCAAGCACCTTGTCCACATCATCAGGCCACAGCAAGTGAAATTCATCCATCAATTGTGGACCAGACGGCAACATTGGCACCTCCCCTGAAGGTTCTGAGTCAGTAGTGGAGTCCAGCTCGTGACGAATCTGAGCGATTTTCTCCTTGAAATGCTTGGCAAAGTCGTCACAGCAGGCTGTCGATGGTGGCACAAGATCTTTTTTTGAGCCTGGATCTTTTTTTGGGCCTGGATGAACCAGCCCCTGTACCACCTGAAAGAGCTCCACTGGATGGCATTCTGAGGAGGCAATGGAAGCAGAGAAGAATTTCTTCTTTGCCGCCCTCACCGCCACAGCATAGGCCCGATAGTAGGCTCTTTAGTGTGTTCAGTCAGATTCATCCCGTGATTTCCTCCACCTACGCTCTAGATGTCTCCCAACCTGCTTCATCGCCCATAGCTCAGATGTATACCAAGGGGATGAACGGGCTCTGCCAGGTGGGAGAGGACGCTTAGGAGCGATCATGTCAATAGCTCTGGTCATTTCCCCATTCCACAGTTCGACCAAGGCATCGACAGGAGCACCAGCCTTATCAACCAGAAATTCCCCCAGGGCCTTCAGAATCCACCCGGATCCATCTGGCTCCGGGGGCGGACCAACACAATCGGGTCCACACCCTTACAGAGGGAAAGGCCACTCTTATACTGACCAAGGGTAGTAGTGCTGTCTATTTCTGACATAACCCTTAATCAGCTGTTAGAGTATCTGCTAAGATAGGTGGCAAGACTTACACTATAGCAATAGGTTTTCCAGTTACCTAGGGTTAAACTTTACGAAACATTGAGTCTATTTTGGTCAAAATTTTGACTGACATTCAGTGTGGGATTTTAAAACTCTTGTTGGGAATGAGAAGGATGGTGACCTCGAGAAATCATTCTCATTGACTGTTGGCTCCATCCCAGACCATTCTTCAGAATCAGAAAGTGAAATGGATTACAGTGGGAATGTGGAAGATGGGCCAGGTCAAGAATCTGAGATGAAGGAGGCAGAGGTGATTATCTCAAGGCCAGATGCTTTTCCAAACAAGGCAGCAGGGAATGACCAGTAGGAGGGTCTATGAAGATGAGAAATCCCAGATGCAGATCAGCCCTCTGCCCATGGAAAGGCATCAGCAGAAACAGGAGGCCCAACTGAAGCATGAGAGGACGCATGCTCACTTAAGAAAGCCCATCCCAGGCATATTCATAAGGAGCGCATTTGGAGGTAAACACTAGATTGATTTCAACAAAAGACTCTGTGCATGTTCAGAGATCCACTCTGGGTGATTTGTACTTGGAAGCAATTAAGAACATTTTGCAAGGAAAATAGTCTGTGGCTTTTGACTGCTTGAAGGAGGAAGCTCAGCTCACAACAGCTCTAACTAGAGAGACAAAAATAGCAACCTATTTCCCAAGCCAAAAGCTTTTTCATCCAGGATCTTGAACCTCAATTTGTTTCCCTCAAAAGGCAAGATGGCTAGGGAAAGGGGAATGTCCTAGAGGTGTGTTTCATGGGAAATGAGTTCCTGTCTATAGTTCTATTTTATTCTAGAAACAGCAGATATCATTAAATACACTGCTCCCTCCATATGGAATTGAGAGACCACAAGATAATAACAACTAGGCTCACCTTTAAAATAACTAGATAATCTGGGCCTGACTGGAATCCTAGTGCTAAAGCTGTTAGTCCAAACGGCTTCCAAAGGGGGAAGAGCTGGAGATTTGGATGGCCAGGAGATTTCCTGAATCTGATCTAGCTTCCTTCCTTTTCCCTTTGAGACACAATTGCCAGTTGGCCAAAATCAGTTGCCTAATAAAAATAGAGAATATAAGGAGCAGGAAGGAAAATATCATTTTGCCTGGTCCTCCCACTCTGCACTGGATGAGTGTGATCCTCTGAATTCAGGGAGTCACATTTTGGGAAGGTAGAAAGCAGGCTGCAACTAAAATAAATAATTATTATTATTTAATAACATCTAAAATGGGCTTTTAAACTGGTTTAATTTATTTACCTGGCATTTTAGCAACTGGATTCATGTAATAGGTTTCCTTATTGTAGTTTCATATTAAGCTCTGCAAGACACACCTTCTTGAAGTCACCATTACCATTTTCTCCTGTGATGCTCCCAGATTGTGGAATGTGCTTGTTCAAGAACAATGATTGGCCCCTAAGCAACTTTCTTCTCTATTAGAAAGGAGGTTTCAATGATAAATAAATTAAATCAAATTAAGTATAGAAGCTGACACTATTGTTAAAAACTTCAAGAGTTATGCATCATGAAAAGTTATCCATTTTTAACTTCACTTCAAGCTTCATTTCACTCCCACAAAGTTGAGGTTGAGTGACACCCAGGGCTATTTATTACATCTTTCCCCACTGACATAATCCAATGTATTATGTGTCTCTAACAAAAATGCAAACCTCTTGTGGAGCATTCATTTTCACTGGCATAGGTATTTCTTTCCCCTATTACTGAATGATGAGCATATTTTATTGCACCCTTACTTTCATGGGGCATGGTCACAATTTCAAGTCCCTGAAGAACAGGCAATAAGTCACTGACTAATAAGTAATTGTGTGGTCCATGTATTGGTGCATGAAAAAACACTGCCAGATTGTGAAAGGAAAATGTTAGTCATGGAGAAAAAAACCAATACATATAATGAGTAGCGGAATGAGTTAGATTACAAAATGGAACATATTTCTCCACTGTGAAGGATCAATTTAAAGGTGGTCCTGAGGCCAGTCTTTGCTAGGGTAGAAAATTATGAATGCAAGAGTAGACTTCTTCACTAAACAATCATTCCAGTGTAGCAGCTTATCTAATGCACAGGAAAGGGAATGTGTGTCCCTCCAGATGATGTTGAGCTACAACTCCCATTTACGGAAAGGGAAAACATGCAGCTTAAAATATAATGTGAATTTACCTAAATTAGGCTCATTTATAAAGCACTGTTTCTGGGACATGAAATTTAGCATGTTTTGTACTAGTGGCAGGTAAGGCACATGTGGCCCATTATTGGCCCTCCAGATGCAGCTGCCATGCTGCCAAAAATCTCTGTGCCACTGGAAATCATTGCCAATGAGCCACACCAATTCTACCAAAAAAGAAGCTTTCATCAATCATTTCCCAGGAGAATCACTGGGATTCTGCTGCCACTTTGAGTGGTGAAGTCAGATTGGGACCCCCAGAGATTCTATGAAATTCAAGTGGAACATTGTGTTCTAACCTTCTGAAGTTGTCTAGCCCTGCTGTTGTGATCACAAGATGAGCTAGTAAGGTGGATGTTGTCTGACTATTTTGTTTTGATCTTCCTTTGCAGCCATGTATGCTTTCTTCTCTAAGCTTAATGTAAACTTCTTTGTTTATTGAAATATTCTCCCCACACCCTTCTATGGCACAGTTTCCAGGCCTGTGTGTATATGCAAGCATGCGCGCGCACACACACATACCACGAACATTAAAGAAAGAATCTGACAGTCTGCAACCTTCAGTGACAAGGATGTTGTGGGGGGAAGGAGGGACATGAAATGAATCAACTCTCAAGAGATCAAAAACAGTGTGAAATAAGCAAGGCACTTCACTGCATCCCAGATTATAGCATGAAGTGCCAACTCTTTTCCTTCTGGTACATTGGTTGATTCAAGTTTGCTTTGTGCTGCTTTGCAGTTAACATATCCTTGGGTTGTTGCTTTCACTGAATGGGATGTTATGTCATGCTGTCAATGGATTCGCCACAAAGATAAACAAGAGCAAGAAATGTAACCTAAAATAGAACCAAGCAAACATCAAATTGCTTTATTTGTAATAGCTTTCACTCCCAGAAATTCTTTAACAGGATTGAACAAAATACAAAACACAGCACTGCCAACCTTGTGCAAACATTAAGTAAAATGGTTAAATAAAATACAAGCATGACAAATCAACACTGTAATTACGCATTAAAACTATACACGGCCTTCATCTTTTTGAGAAAGAAATTGTTAGTTGTACAGCGAAGACTTGTACTGGCAAAATTACCCACCAAAAAGTAGCAATAGCACGTAGTACAATCCTAAATGTGAAGCAAATTTAAGTGCATCCAGTGGCATTTACTCCATAGTGAGTTTACATTTGCGGCCTTATGATTTATTATAATTGCATACAGTTTCTCCCCACAACACCTACTAGGATCAGAATTTCATTCCGAAACAGCCCTGTAGAAAACAAGCCCTTTTTCCATAGGAACTCTGTACACAGTTAACCCGGTCATAAAGATGAGAAGGTAGGAAGTACCCATGGACCTTGCTGCCAGAGTCTCTGTGCATCCAGGACTTGCCCCGTGAGCTTTGTGCATTTGGCACATGTATACAGAACATACCCAAGGGTTTCTCCTGATAACTTCTGCCAAATGTGGAGAAATTGGAATGGGAAATAGCTGTGATGTGGTGAAAAATGTGTCACATTGACCTCAAAGTCAGCTTCCTCACCTCACTGATGCATTCACTGATCTTCTCGTACCTCTTCTTAGAAACAAAGTCAATTTTACCTAAATGAAAACTCCGTTTTACAATGTGTATGGAATTCACAAGCATGCATGTTTATGTGTATGCATTTTCTGCTTTTGAGCACCGTGGTGGAGGGTGTTAAATGAATTAGCTAGTGCAGCAAACACGGTTTCATAATAAGACCTATGTTTTTACATGAAGACTGTATTTGCAACTCATGGTTGGGCAATTGGCTAGTAAACCAAGACTGGAAAAAAAACCCTTGAAGTAAATGATTATGGATACAGGAAATGATATTTTTCAATCAAACATCATTCCAAAGTATGGTTACTTTAACTAAGACTGACCTGAAGTATTTACCAGTGGAATATTCATGGATGAAACTGGTAAGTTTTCAGTTCCAAAGCCTTACTGCTGTTCAAATGTGTCAATTTTGGTTTTGCTATTTTTTCTCATGTTATTAAGCTTATATTTGTTTCAAAGAATAGAATCATATATTACTACAGTTGGAAGGGTATTATAAGGCCATTCAACCCCCTGCTCACTGCAGGAACAGTGCAGGAGTCAGAGTTAAAACATCCCTGGCAGTGGCTGTCCCACTGCTTCTTTAATACCTCCAGTTAGGGCAAGTCGAAAACCTCTCATGGTAATCAGTACCATTGCCATACTGCTCTAACAGTCAGGAAGTTTTCCTAATTTCCAGCCACAACCTGGCTTATTGAGCCCATTATTCTGTGTTGGGCTGGAGTGACTGTAGAGATTCTGGCCACTTTCAAGTACTTGCAGAGGGCTATCATTTGTCCCCTCAGTCTTTTCTTCTCTAAGCTAAACGAGCCCAGTTACTTTAATCTCTTCTCATAGGACCTTGTTTCCAGAGCTCTGATCATCCATCCACTGATGTCTCAACCTGCTCCAGGTTGTCTATATCCTTCATGAAGTATAGTTCCCAGAACTGGATGCAATACTTAAGATGGGCCTTAACTAGTGCTGAACTAAGAAAAAACAATATGTCACATTATATGGAAGTCACACATCAATTAACATAACCCAGAATAGCATTTCATTCATTCATTTTTGCAGCCCTTGTCATCAGCTATTCAGCTTGTGATCTATAACAATTCCAAGATTTGCATGCTTTGGAAAGGGCAAACTAGTGCAATTCTGCATTTATGCAAAATTATAGAAATACATTTTTGCAAAATCCAATTCCATCAATGAGTAGATGAGGAACTGCTGTTGTCTCCCAAGATTTTTCTATGAAACGTCATGCAGTGATCATACAGTGTGCACTACTTTCTAATTGTGTGTTTGGAGTCATTTGACCCCGACTGCATATGACTGCAATCAAACTGTGCCTTTGTCTCAGTAAGTGGTCAATGTTGGTGACAAATTTCAGTCAAGGACATTTCAGGGAGTCTACTTCTCTCTTTGTAGAAAAACTGTTGCAAAGTATATTGCATCCTTCTAATTAGCCAGACACAGCAATTCACACCTTAGACCAGACAAAGTTCTGTATCATATATGTGTGTGTGTGTGTGTGTGTGTGTGTGTGTGTGTGTGTTCACTTGTACATCTGAAAATACAAAGCTGAAGAAAATCCGATGGGTACACTGAAAAATTAATGCACAAAACACAATTTCCCCTTGTTTCTTGTCCACAAATTTGGAAGTATAAATAACACCACTTGGCGTTTTCTAACATATCTAAAGTGTGCACACAAGTAAGGAAGGATAGTGATTCCCCTTTCTCCGATGGATAAAGATGCAGCAATTTTGGGCAACAAATATAAGCCTGATATCATTCTTTTATAAACCAAAGATGGTTTGGACATTTCTAAAGTAAAATGCAACATAAATAGTTCCTACCCTTGAACAGCTCAAATTACGAAGCACAGTTTCTGCAGAGAGCCCAGATTTTGTTTGTGTAAAACAACAGTTGTTCAATAGGTGGGTGAATAAATACGTCTTTACTTGGCACTAAAAAATGAGGTTCCCAAACCAGCTACAAAGGCAGTCCCATGCGAAGTGTGTTACAGTGTATTAACGTATAATGATTATTGTAAAATATTTGATATGTTTTGTTAATATTTTATTTTTCCTTTTGTAAACAGCTCTGGAAACTCTGCTGAAAGACAGCATAGCAATTTAAATTCATAAACAAAAAAAACCATATTAATTAGTTAATCAATCATTTGTAAGGCAAATTAGGCCCCTCATAGTATTCCTGCACAAATTTTGTTCTTTACATTTTGGAGCATTATTCACCCTCCCCCACATCATGTACCACAAAGAAGGGATGGGTGTGCGTGCGTGCATGAGTGTGATTCCTCCAAATGGTGTTATTTTTAATAGTGAACGCTTTACCTTAGGCCCTCGGAGGAGATGGCTGAAGGCCCGTCCTTGTCAGGGGGCTCTGCATTTGAGGCAAAACTGAACCCTCCTGGGCCCCAGGAGCATCATCTGCTTAAGTGGCAGACCAGTGGGGCTCTGATGAGAAGGAGCACGGACTTGCAACTAGGGCAATTTAGGAGAAACTGCCTTTTTCTGAGTAGGGCTCAGGCCAGAGAGTTGCAATGTACCATAGCTGAGCTTTGGGTGGGGCTTAGCAGGTTCTGACACTAATAGCCTTCAGTGTCTACCTAATGAGGGCTGGAAACGATATCATAATTCAGCTACAGTTTCGTTGACCTTGTCTCCTGGATCCTGCGCTGTGATTGATGTTCTGTGTTCCTGACCACTGGATCCCTGCTTGATTCTCCTTCTGGACTGTGCAGCATATCTGTCTGCCGGAGTTTTGTCCTTTGCCTGCTCTCTTGACCACTTAGCCTGATCTCAGCTGCATGAAAACGTTTTAGTCTGAACAGTTGCCTGTTCTGTTGCCTTGATTTCTTAATACGCCCTTCACTCAGTGTTTCAACCAAAGCAGGATATTCTTGGCTACACATTTTATCTATACCCAGAGCAGATTAGAGCAGAGCAGAGCAAAAAGGACCTACAAGAATAGAGCAGTAGTGGAAGGGGCCTATAAAACCATTGAGTCTAACCCCCTACACTGCTTCAACATGTGACCCCCCCTGTCCGGCTTTAAGCCAACACTTTTCCAGCTTAGCAAAGCTGACTCAACATGCCAGCTCAATGTATAGGCTGAATGTATGCCAGACATTTTTGTATCCACTGAGGGTTAAATCATATTTGAGCCTCTTGCACACTATTAAGATTAACATCTGAAACTTGATCATGTGAAGAGAAAATAAGCTTTCTGACCAATGTAGAATTTGCATTTACATTGACATGATTTTTAGAATTAAAGTGCTACTTTAAGCTTCAAACAGTATTTAAGAGAGGTCTACAGTGAACCAGTTCACTAAAATTATTTTCTCATGGATTTCTGGTCTGAACACGATATAATGGCTGCCATGGAAAATTGCACGGCTGCAGCATTTCTACTTTTCCCAGAAAAGACAGAGAAATATGTCCCTACTACTGCACTGTGTGCTGTCCATACTTCAGTTCCTTGCTTCTGAGAACAAGAAATTGTAGTTAAGAATGAGCATTCTTTCAGTTTTGCTTCCTCCTGCATTTCTATCGCTTAGATCAGTTCTTTCAAGTCCAATCAAGTTCTTTCCATATGCAATACAAAGAAATTGATGCATTTTGGTAAATATGTATTAAGAAGCAAACTGAAATGAAATCCTCGCCCATCTATAGCAATAAAATTCAATAGATACAGTAATTTCCAGCTTGCAAAGGACCAAACTAGGAACATCTGTTCTTACTGAATTGAGAGGACCATATTGTACCTGCCTATCATCTGGCTGTTAAAGACAAGTAGCCTGTCAAAGAAGAAAAGAGGTGGGAGTTCCTATTCAGCATCACAAATATGGTTTAATGGACTGGAATTCAAAGCCAGCCTTTTAAAAGCAATGCAAGCAAAGCTCTCTGTTTAAAAATAGGACTCATCTAGAGCTGTGTACAGAGTCTCTTGAAATTCTCCTCCCTATCTGTGGGTGGAGAAATGGGTGATTTCATCAAATATCTCCAGAGAGAAAGGAAATCCTCAACAGTTGCTCAAAAGCAGGGCTCACAATTGGCAAGAATTCTCAGACAGCGTCTTTATTTCTTTTTCAGAAGAGTGTGTGTATGTGTGCGTGCATGCAAATTGACTCAAACTCCAGTTCAGTTCTTCTGCAGTACCAATTTGGTTCTAACTTGAGGTCACCCACTTCAACATTTCAGTAGCCTCCTGTTGAGTACCATGGGGATTTCTTTTAAATGATATAGCTTTTCTTTTCTTTGTCAGCAATGGATGATTATAGCATACAAACACCTTAGAAGGGGATTGCACCTGCCAGCTTTCAAAAACACAAATGCAATGCGCTACAGGATAACTTATTTTAAAGCAAGATGGATACAATTGTTTTGTCACAATACACACAACAATGCAATAATAATCTTACATAGGAGCAGAATCCTGAATTAAATCTATCTGTGTGGTATATCTGCAAACTCTAAGTGAAGTCTTTGGATAAGACTTTTGGGCTGCAGTACCAGAATCGAGTCTCAGAAAGATGTTTGGTATGCTTTACAGTCAATGCCACAATGAAATCCAAGGTCAGAATACTAAAACTAATCAGTTATAAATGGAGGATGAGTTAGGAAATGGATGAATGGCTCAAGGGAGCCATATGCTTAAAACCTCAGAGCATCTCAGCTCAGAATCTGGTGACCATTCATAGTGTCTATGAAGCCTCTGTTGAATAACTTGACCATGGACTTAATAATAATAAACACTCCATGTTTATGTTTTGGCTAGCTAGAAACAGGCATAGTGTTACAAACTGAGATGAAAAGAATTATTCTTTTCCAAAGTTTCTGAGCTTAATCTTGTAAACCTGCCCATTCACAATCAAGCACTCCTTTCAAAAAGGTTTTTAAGTTTTTAAATATATTTAAGAAAGAATAAAATGAAACACTGGTTCATTTTGAGTGGCACATGTTCTTTGAGACTTCACATTTATGGATCTACTCTTTGTCTCCTTCCTAGTTCTGAATCCCAGGCTTAAAAGAGCATGGCCTGCTAGGGGAACATCTCATTTTATCTAAAACTCTAAATACTCCTTTAGCTATTCATTATATTTCATAAGAATAAGGAACCCTGTCTGGGACCCTAATGATTTCATCTCTGGAGATCTATAGCTAGAAAATGTGTTTTTGCCATCAAATTTCCAGATATACATATAATCCTATTTCAATAGTTCTACCATGGTTGGAATCTGCCAGATGTTCCCTCCATATTTTATAGGATCTGAACAATTTTGCTAGAAAGTATCCATCCTGTTTCAGTTCTTGGAAAGGGCCTTTACCGCTCTGCTTTGCAATTTATGTCATGAATATGTAAAGCACTGAGAGTGTTTCAGGAAGTGTGCTCCAGGGATGTAAAAATTAGCAAAACCTGTTTGGGAGAGAGGTGTGAATGTAGTGAGCTCTGGCTATAAATGAACTGAAACAAACTTTGTGTAGCTCCCTAGTGTCCTTGTTTTCAGTCTTCTCTTGAGTAGGACAGAAGATAGCATGGTTATAATGGAAAGCAAGTGTTCCATATGAGTTGTAAAGTAGTTCTTAGATTAGAATAAAGCACACTTTTCTATGATGCTCCTTTTTCTGATGAAAGACAGTAGGGGATAGTTAGCTAAATATTCCATATTTTGATTACATTCTGCTCAAAAAAGACTCAGCTACCTTCTGCCATTCTTGTAGTCAGGAAAATACAGTTACGAATATTGAAGACCATGGTATCTTTCTGGATAATCTAGCGGGATTGGGGGTCAGAGGCACTGCTTTGCAGTGGTTCCGCTCCTATCTTCATGGCCGATTCCAGAAGGTGATACTGGGGGTCTATGGCTCTGTGCCATAGCAGCTATGCCATGGAGTTCCGCAGGGGTCCTGAATGGAGTTGCACTCCCTCTTAGGGACAAGGTCTGCAGCTTGGGAATGCTCCTCAATCCAGAGCTTTCATTGGAAGCTCAGGTGACAGCAGTGGCGAGGAGCGCTTTCCTTCAGCTTCGGCTGATCCATCAGCTGTGTCCCTACCTGGAGAACGACTGCCTGGCGACAGTGACACACGTGTTGGTGACTTCCCGACTTGACTTCTGTAGCGCGCTTTATGTGGGGCTGCCCTTGAAGATGGTCCGGATACTTCAATTGGTTCAAAATAGAGCTGCCAGGCTGCTGACGGGAACTGGGCGTTATGTTCACATGACTCCAGTTCTCCGTCAGCTTCACTGGCTCCCCATTGAAGTCTGGGCCCAATTCAAGGTGTTGGTTATGACCTATAAAGCCCTTAACGGCTTGGGTCCTGGTTACCTGAAGAAATGCTTACATCCATATATGCCTGCCCGCCCCTTGAGATCAGCGGGAGAGGCCCTTCTCTGGGAACCCTCCGTCAAGGATATTAGGAGGGTGAGTACTCGGAGGAGGGCTTTCTCTGCGGTGGCACCCAATCTATAGAATGCGATCCCCAGAGAGGTCCACCTGGTGCTGTCGTTATTTGTTTTTTGGCACCAGGCAAAGACTTTTTTATTCAAACATTATTTTAATTGTTAATATTATTTATTTATTTTATTTTTTGGACCAGGTCGACTCATATTATATTGTTTTGTACTGTGCTTATTTATTTATTATTGTGAGCCGCCCCGAGGCTTCAGCGAATGGGGCGGCATAGAAGCCTTCTAAACAAACAAACAAACAAACAAATAAGACTGCTTTTGCCAAGCATTCTACTTCTCAGCTTTACTGAATGATATTCTCCTAGAAATCATAGAACACATAAGTTCTTTCACAATCCTATGCATGTTTACTTGAAACTAAACCCTTTTATTTTCAGATACTGTAGGTGGTATAGTAATGAGGAGAAGAGCAAAGATTACAGTAGCAGCAGCTACATGTTTTAGACTACAATTCCCAGCATTGCTGCTTATTGGCTATGCTGACAGATTCTGACTAGAGTCAAAGTCCAAAATTCCTAAAGGGCACCAAGTTGGGGAAACCTGGGCTAGGCTTAGGTGCCGACCAGATGTTTCCCTAGACAAGCAGGAGCTGCTTTTGTCTTATTCATGAGCAGTTGGAAGAATTATTCAATGAGCCAGTTGCACACCCAAGCACTTGACTGTAGAGCTCACTTGATTGTATTCCCAGGCATGAACATGGATGGAATGGTGTATAAAACAACATTAAAAGGAGAGTGCTTGGTCTAATGCTTACACTGTTGGAATGGAATTCCAGAGACCTGGATTCTTGTCCCCCACAATGAAGCATCTGGGATGACTTTGGGACAGTGTCTGTCTCAGCTGAGCTTTCCCCACAGAGTTGTAAGGCTTTTCATAAGGATTAAACAGAGAGAGGGTAGATTACCAAAGCTCCTTGGCTTCCTTGCAACAGGAAAAAAACCAGGATAGAAATTTAATAGTTGGGGAACTGCTTGGGGAAGAGATAGTCTTCCATCAAGAGTGAGCTGTTCCACCTGCTCCCCGCTTCCAGAGACCTCATGCAGAATGCTGGAGCTGCAGTTGGAGAGGAACTGCTTTGGGGAAGAGATACCTGAATTTGTTATCGTTGTTCAGCTTTTCTCTTTTGAATAATGGTTCAAATGTTGTATTGAAATGTTACACTGTATGCATATATATAGACACAGGGGGTGGGGGAGATTTGGCTAATGGGTGAAATGAATGAATGAATGAATGAATGAATGAATGAAAAATACGCAGATGAATATAGAGTGACCATTCTGTGCATAAAACCCAAACTGTTGGCCCTCATGCATGTGCTTGGATCATTCTGACATTTCTCCAGCCATCACTACTGAGCAGGCCTCACCCAACTGACAAAGCATCTAAATGTGTAAGTTGTACAAATACAACTTTAAATGCAGTATAACTTGATGATGCTTTGTTTGATATTTGCATTTTATTGCATTTATTTATTTGTTCACAACACAGAGAGTTGGCGGTTTAGAAATTAAATGCTTAATAATATAGCAACAACAAATGTACCTCTTTTCAGTGACACTCAGAATTGTTGGTTCAGGTGTCTACCACTGCCAAAGCATGTGCAGGTGTCATTGTGATGAAAACAAAAGGAAAGGACTGATTCAGAAGCTCAGTTTTGTTAAATAATGTTACATTAAAAAATAGAAGCATTAAATAAAAGATGGATTTCTTCTTGAAAGAAATGGTCCCCTTCTTCTGCCCGTTACTCTCCAGGCATAGAAAGAAGAAACATTGGAACAAAGCCTCCATTCAAAGTATTTGATTAAAAATATGACTTGAAAAAGAAAAAAAAAACTAGGCTAGGAAATGAGAGCACTGCTGTGAATACTGTCCCAAAAAAAAAAAAAAAGAGGCATGCCTAATCTTCTTTACATTATTTTCATTTCACCGTTGAATTATTGAACAGCAATTTTTCCTACTACTTTGAACTCTGAAATGGCGTTTTCGGCAATACTTATACTCTCATCTGTGCAGTATCAATCAAATAAGACTGCTGCAGAATTTGAAAAGCCTGTTGGGATAACTTGACGATTTAACAAGCTTCTAGGCCCCAGCCACTTGACAGGGCTCTGAAAATAATGAGAGCATTTCTATTAAACACAAAGGCTTATTATTGCTTGGTAATGGATAATTAGTTAATTGTTTGAACGTGAAATAGCCAAATTCTTTAAGCTACCTTTAGCTCTGGCTTCGTGGGGAAGATGATGCTGGTGTCACTGTAAATACCAGTGGAGCATTCAAAGCTGACATCAAAGGTACATATGGGCAAATGCCCCCATCCCCTGAGAAGCCTGGAGCTATATAGGCTGGGTTCACATAGCACAATAAACCATGGAGGGATATAAGCCAGGGGTGGCTTGTTGTTTTGCATCAACCCAGCCAGAATGGTTAATATACCTTAGTGCTGGGTTCAGGCAACATGACCAACTACATTAAACCACCATGTCTTACTATGTTGAGTGAACCTAGCCACGGTCTTTCTCATCACCATTATAACCTCTGTCCCTGGCCCAAGCAATGGTGTTGGTGAGAAGGAGTAGCAACCACTGCCACTGTCTACTTGTTTACTACCATGGTCACTGTCTACTTGTTTGCTTCTGCTTGACAAGCAAACCAGTTGACATAATGATAAGAAAGAAGCTGAAGACCAGGAGCAGCTGGTCACAATGCGGGGAAGAAAGTAACCTCTGAAGAGAGGAGGCTCAGTTATCACATGCTACAGTTTCCAGAGATTTCAGAGGTTTCCGACTCTGAGAAGGGGACTGAAGGACAAAGGTGGGCAGAGGACTTGGCAGTTTCAAGGTTATCCAGTGAAGATTGTCCCTAGAAAAGGAGGGAGATTTTCAGATCTGTGAGGGAACTGATGACAGAAATGGGATTGTGTGAATCAGTCAGAAAGTGACAGGTGAAGCCAGCACATCAATAAGTAAGTGTCTGGGCTTCCTGCCACCTAGCCCACAACCAGCATGGACCACCTTGAAGGTGGAGACAGATGTTTCTTCTGAAAGGGAGGGAAGGGGATGGGTTTCAGTTTGGATTCAGCTCTTCACGTGGACAGATATTTCTCCTGCATTTCAGGGAAAATGCTACTGTGATTTACTGTTTTGTGACATAGGTTTTAAGGAAACACCTGCTTATGAAAGCTCAGTGAAGAAAGGGAGTCATTGAGAATTCCTCATCAAAGGGCCCTTGAAAATCTGGAGCTAGCACTGGGAAATGGTGTGTGTGTATGTGTGTGTAAAACCCAGAACAAGATATGCATCCATTTGCTGCAATGATCAACATTTACCATTCAAAAAGTAAAGGAGGAATTTGAATAGCTAATACAGACTATTTCCCTTTCAGAAATAATTTCTGCATTCAGGAACTAGGGCAGAGACCTGGCAGATTGGAGTCTGTAGTACTTTCTCATGAAACAGTTCCTTGTTTTCCCTACCCCCTCTCTCTTTTCCCCAAACCCACTCAAATAGTTCCTATTTGATCATTGCAGGATGTTCCCTGTATGGAGTTTATGGAAATTGAATCTGGGAGCTTCAGTATACTCAACACAGAACGAAACCCAGTTTCTAACCTGAAGCAATCTAAACATAAACAAGTACCGGGTCACATTATATGTTTGGTCTGCTTCTTCACTCCTTTCCCGTGTGATTGTCTATTCTGTAGATAGCTGCGTGGTGGGGGGTGCGCTACCTTGTTGGATACCCCAGTGAACCCAACGCTCTCAGGTATGATCAGGTCTTCCCACATCTGCCTCTTCAATGATTATTTTAATTTTGCCCTTTATGGTAGAAATGTGCCCCTGAGTTCCACACTGTGCTTATGTAGCTCCTAAGATGAATAGTGTGATAGAGATAAAGAGCAAAAGCCTTCATCTTTATTGGTTCTTTTTCCTTGTTAATAATCCATATCATTTGATAGTTTTACAAGAAGAGGTGCTTCCTGCCTCAGGGTTCCAGAAATAAATCCATCCATTCATTCATGCTTGGGGCAGCTTAATGAATGAATATCAGACTGAGTCCATCATGCGAGATGCAAGGTGCAGTCTTGCTTGCTGCCTGTTCAGCTTGTGTAGAAAATGTAACACCCTCTGGAGCAGAAGCTGAGGCAGGAGCAGAGGCTGAGGTGATGCTAACTCAAAAGGAACTGAACATTTTGAAAGAGAAATAAGCCTTATTGATTCTAAATGGACCAAGCACCTCTGCAGGTGGGTTGTGTCAGACTGAATCCTAATCTCCCATTGTTCATTATCTGCTCAGAAAGTTGATCATTTTTAAATTCTTAGAACAGGTGTGCAAATGTGCAGTTACGGATTTTTTTGCATTTAATGTTAGCCAACTGGGTTTGATTCAACTGTGCATAACTGGAGAATGAGATATCTTCTCTCTCTCTCTCACTCTGTGTGTGTGTTTGTGTGTGTGTGTGTAACAAGAGAGTTGGACTAGGACTCAGGAGATCCGGGTTCTAATCCCCTCCTAGCTATTGATGTGCATTTAGTGACTTTGAACCACTCATTTCTTCCCTGCCTAACCTACCACACAGGTTTGTTGTAAGGATAAGACAGAAAAGAGAATTAGGAAATCCTTACAGGAGAAAGATGCAATGTAAATATAATAAATTTACTACTACCACTAACAGTAGTAGCAGTAGTGCCATGAAAAAAAGAGCAATTAAAACTTCCATGTGATACTAACATGACACTGTTTGATACCAATAAATAAATAAATAATCAGACTAATATTTTGAATGCTCTTGTGTCATACACTCTCCATGGATCATAATCAAACAAGTAAGGAAAGGAAGCTGCCCTGCTTTAGTTCAGATCACTAGTTCAGTATTGTCCCTTGACTAGCATGACCTGTCCAGGGTTTGGGGCAGACATTTCTCCCTGTCCTTTTTCCAGGAACTTCTGCATTCCAGGTATTTGCTTTGTCACTGAACTGGGTCTCTGCTAACCTGCTCTGGTCAGGGGCTGGCAAACTTCCGGTTTACATAATTTATTTTGATTTTTTTCCTCTAGAAACCTGAGGACCTTCAAACATAACCTAGTGAGAAATATTGGCTTTGGGGTAAAATCTAGTGCTACATAGTCGCTCACAGGCAGAGGCTATTAACTACTGCTTCCCATGAGCCATACAATGAGATACCTGTATATACAAGGTATGTATGTACTGTATGTATGCACTGACTGCAGGTACTGCAGAGCAGAGATGTCAAGGCTCAACTACATATTATACTAATCACATTCTGTGTGTGTGTGTGTGTGTGTGTGTGTGTGTGTGTAACTGGGGCTAATGTCCTGCATTGCCTTAGTGTAACTGTATGTAGTTCCAATCCAGACTAAACCTTTCCCTACCTATTCTGCCCTGAAATTCTATACCATTGAAATGCACACACACACACACACATGCTGGGGAATCAACTGAACTTCCTCATCCCAGTTTCAGAATAGGTCAAAAGCTAACTCATTTGAGTATGTGAGTGGGGAAATGATGCTTTTCCCAGCAGCTTGCTGGCTGCTGCCTTTTTCCCTCTCGGTTCCATCAGAACAATCCTAGGTATCCTGATTTTGAAGTTTCTCAGGAAAGAGGAGTGACCCTCTTGTATTGGCGATGTGCTTCCACTGTGTGGAATGGCTGGGCAAGGGGAAGAGGAAAGGTGATCTGGGTTGTGATTTTGAAACAGCTTTCAATCTTTCTTTTTCCTCAGTGTTGAATTAAATGTTCCCTACAAAAATGGGGGAAGTAGTCAAAACTCAGGTTTGCCAGATTTCCATCTCAAAAGTCATTCCAGTTCATGATCATACCATGCAAATGCTGTTTTCTTCTTTTGAGCCATCTGCCTGTTCTTTCCAACTGTATTTATCAATAGTGCAGACCTTTGAAATATACACATTATTTACACATTGATTAAAGTATTTCCCTGCACATTTTTCAAGTGCACCGTTTTCATGCATATTTTTCAAGGTTGGGCATGCTACGTATTGAGCACATTTTTTGTCCACAAATCACACTGTACATTTTGAAATATATGGACTACAACTCTGGATTTCAGTTATATGTGATCTAGAAGGTGTGAACTAGGTAAAACCTGATGAAAAACGATCTGAAGCAAATTTATCATACACTCCTACAGTTAGATTTACTGACAGAATGCCTGTGGGATAGATGAAATTGCTTTGGAGGACAAGATCTGATCTATGGTCCATCTGATACAAACCTTGGCCAAGACATTTTGTTGCCTGAGGTGAGCAACCCCATGGTCCACCTGAGGGTATAACAGTTCAGAGGATGCAGGGCCAGACTCTTTATCTCTCAACATTTGCCACCCACCCTTCAGCATCTGTGTTCGGAGGCAGTAGCCTCACTCTGTTCAGTGCTTAGGGTGGCCCTTTCCAGAACACCACATATATTTTAAATGGTCTAAACAGTTCCAGTATGCTCATCCCTTTCTTTGTTTGTTAGTTTTGAAGCATGCTCAGCTCACACAGCTGCTACTCACGTACAAACCAATACCTTGCCTGTGCCATCACTTTGCATTTTTATTTATTGCGTTTATCTCCTCTTTTATCTTCTAAAGCAAGAACATTAGATTGTCCTCTGGATGGAAATAAAAGATAAGAAAGAAAAACAGAGTCAGGATATTACGAAAACATTCTTTAGAGCTCAATTTTTCAAGAGGATTACTCTCATTCCTTTGTAGCTACTGTTAAACAAGTTGTTTTTTTGACTGAGTTTTACTGGGAGATTTTCATCAGTCCACCCCCTCCTTCACAGTCTTCTTGGGAAACAATAAATACTGTTGCCAAATAGTTCCCTGGTATAAAATATTTGACAAGAAACAGAATTTGTATCTCAATTCCTCACAGGAAAGGGTGTAGGTTTCTTTGTACCATTGTTCCTTCTGATAGATGGAGGTGCTCTATGCTGAAACATCGTTTTTCAGCAGTGTATAGATGCAGACAAGGTTTGCTTCGAAGAACCCAAGATATGGTCTTGTTTTCACACCAATCCAATTGGGTAATTAACATCAAGTGGGTTCAAACCAAATCTAGGGTTGCCAGATTATGAAAGAAATGGCTTCTCCTTGACCTTGGCATGGCTAGGAGAAGAAAGGCATGGGTTCTATTCACCCTCAGAATGACAGCAATTTAGGGATATTGCATTTTGTGGAAACTGAGACACCATTCATTAGCCATCCTGGGAGCCCAAATAAAAGCTCTTCTGGGCAGTTTAGCTTGTAGTGGCTTTAAGATGCAGAACAGTGACTGGATGTGAAGCCAGGAAGGGATCACACAGAAAAGGTGATGGCAAACAGCCCTCATCTCTGATGGCTCTATCAACATAGAGGGAAGATGTAGCATACAAATGGGTCAATTAATTTTCATCACTGACTATCTGTGCTAATAAAATTAGGCTTTTTCTATTAGTCTGTAACTTGCCTCATTTTTGTTCGGGTTTGAGTGCATTGGAACTTCTTGATGAAAGAGGCTCTATGGAAGAGTTTCAAGGGAGTTTGTATCTGAAGACCGTCCAAGTACAGCAAATGTGATATTATCTTTTAGACTGTCTGGACAAAGGAAAGAGCATGATTAGAAGGCAAGTTAACTTGGTTGTTCTCTATTTCTGTGAAGAACATCTCTTTATTATACTGGAAGCAAATGAAATGCATCACATGCCATTTCTAGTGTAGAATGCAATGTCTCTCAGGTATCAAATAGTTGTGAACAATAGATAAAGAACACACAATGATTCACACCTATGTCACCAATGTGCCGGATCCTTCCCTATAATGCAATCCCATACAGGGATGGATATTTGCTTAAGAAAGAACCACATGCATGTGCCACCTACACACTTCTTCCTTAGTCATATTACCATCCTCTCAAGGAGAGCAGCTTTCCTATGAAAATACAACAGATCTGTGATACTACTGCATATAATTCTCCCAACTGGTACTGAATCGTATCAGGAGGATGAAAATACTTGTTTGCATTGGCCTTTCATTCTATATAATTTGACATTATTTGTCAAGCTTGATATTCCAGCAGAGAGACAGCATCCACACCATGCACTTTCTCCTCCTCCTCCTCCTCCTCCTTCTCCTTCATACACACAGATTTAGAAGTCTCCTTAAGGCCATTTATTTGAACCATTTTCAATGTCACTGCTGCAAGTTATAAAGCAGTTGGCAGCAAGAGAGTGAAAGTCTTTTTAGAGTGATTATTCCAGAGTCCTTTCACTTACAGAAAGTGATTTAATTTGTAAAACATCTCAGTATCTAATGTAGAAAATTGATTCCCTCTTTATAGTTTCACTGCTTTCCTATTCTTTTTAATTTAGCCTGAGCTGTGCATCTTTGAATTCTTAGCAATAAAGTACAAATTGACTAATAATTCAAAATGCCACTGGTTTCCCTGGAGAAATGGAAGTCCTAACTTTCACAACTATCACAAAATAATAAGGAAAAAGTGTAGATTACTTAGGCAATCATATCAGTGTTATTTTGATTCTGACAATCACATCAAAAGTCTCTACTGTATTAAAATAGCTTTTTACGTCAATCAATACATTAATATGCCATGCAAACTTCGTGTTCAGGATTAAACAAGAAACACCTGCAAGGAGGATGGATGAGATACAGAACTGTGATGATCATTTCCATTAGGCTGCGGGGGGAAAAAAAACACTAAAAAAAGCTAGCATGTTAGCACTGCGGTTGAGTTACCAATTTCATGGGAAACTATCAAGGTTATGGTAGCTGGAACTGCATATTCAGTTACACAGTACCTGAGTAATTTTAGTAAGCCTGGAATGTATGCCATGCCTATCATAACTAGATGAATAGATCTCTACACTTTAGATCTTAAGCCCTGCTTGCTCCCTCTGAGCCTCCCTGCATGCTGAGATCAGGTGCTGTGGCCCTCTCCCGGTGTCCCCTCTTTTGCAGGCAGTGCCTGGTGGCATATGGGGGTACATACCTGATCACTGAATGCACTTTCTAAAGTAGCTGGCTGGACATCATTCTATTACATTTTGGGCCATTGGCTAAACTATTATTTCAATGGTACTAGGGGAACAGCAAACACCAGTTGGAAACTAGTACCCCCGTTGGACTGGTAACAAGTTCAGACAAATTGCAAATTGCAGATTTTAGTTCTCACAGTATTGGTTGCAGATAAAATGGCTTGTAAATCAGGCTGTTTATCAAATTTTATATAAGACTACAGGAAGCCCATTTACTTCCTTTATGTTTACTTGTGTGAATTTAAAATAATTCCTGATTAACATTCCAGGACTCAACATCCCAGCTTTATGTATATCCCAGTTTCAGGATATACATAGAGAAAATGGCTAAACAGATAAGGTGGGGTATGTGATCTTAGAACTAGGCAGGGACATGTTAAAAATATGTCTAGGGTTAAGCATCAGTGCGGCTGCTGATATACATCAATATATTAATCAGTTTAGCCAAGGTGACTTGGGGCATGTAGGCACTCTGATTTTGGAACAGGAACAGATAAGATGGATAAAATTATTTTGCCTTTACTATACTTGTTTCTAACATAAATGGTTGAGGTATGGCTTCTGTCAGGTTTAAACATAAAGGTTCTAGAGATGTTGAAAGCAACCATGTTATAGTTAATTTTAACAGAAATTTGTCTTTTATGACATTTCTAATAATGTTTCTAATTACACAGCTTCTATATATAACTGCATCTTCATATAGTCTATGTAGTTGATTACATTTCATCTTACCAACTTTTTTGAATGTGGAATTCTCTGATTGAAATTCAAATACTGTTTACCTTGAACTCCTTGTGTTCAGTCCATAGAGTATGATATGAAAACACAAATTAAAAAGTCCTTGGGAAATTGAGGTGAATAAATCTGAATAACTAAGCTATAAGAAAGATGCATGAGCTGCCTTCAGACATTTTTGAAGCAAAAAGAGGTTGCATTTATTGTCTGAATTAATTACTATGATTCATCCCATAGAAAGCATTGTGATCAGCAAACAGGGATGGGAAGAAAGAAGTAGTGTGGCACTTATGAATTACTGAAGGAGAAGAAAAAAGTGGAAATGCATCACCACACCAGGGAACAAAAGAGATACTGATCTGTGTAAAAATACATAGGGTAATTTATATGTATAGATGCAAATTTAAAAATAATTATACTGCTACTGCACCTCAGTCTGTTTCTCATCATTGTTCTACCTTGCTTGCTTGATAACCAGAGAAACAGAAAGCAAACAGGAATTGACATCTGCTGCCACTCGTTCTCACCTCCACTCCTGTTTGGAGAAAGTTGAGCAGTAGGCTGATGGAAAAGCAGATTACAGAGGTGATAATCCAGTAGACTCTTTCCAGTGAGGCCCTGCTGGAGTCTGTGCTCAGTCACGCCTAGTATTGGCACCAGAGGTGAGCTTTCACCTTCCCAATGAAGTTGAGTCACTTGAAGGGGCCACTAGAATGAAACACTGGGAATAAGTTTCCTGAGCTTTGGCAAAGACCCTATCCTTTTCTAGGAAAATTTGAATTTGTGATAGAGCAATCCAAGGGGACCTGATTCATCATTTCTTATTTACTAGCAAACTTCTCGTAATTTTGATGACGAAAGCAGGGAAAACAAAGGACTCTCAGGAATGTACCCGGACAAGAAAGGTGCCCCCTTCAGGTTGACTCTCCTGTGCTAAGCTCCTTAACATCATAGAGAAGATGGAGGGATACCTCATAGGGACTACTATGAAAACTATTTAATACAACAAGAAATTATAATTGACCCCAAACATCATATGTGACATGGAGAAATGCTCATCACTCATTTACCTCATTTCCTCCTTTTCATCTCTAATGGAGCTGTCTAGAGGAAACCTGCTTGAGTTAGCAATATCAAATCTTATAATCAGGAGCAGGCTGGATGGCCTATTAAAGACTTTCTAAGTGTGTGTAGCTGACTCTGCACTAATTACTATGGCAATGGATATACATAGGTCAGTATACTTAGGTAAATTTGGTTATGGAAAGTCATGGGGAAATTGCTCCTTAACCAGGAAATCCTGCTTCAGGGGATGATGAAGAAGATGATGATGATGCTTCACAAATGCCTACATTTCAGGGCCTAAGGAACTCTCTGTCACTAAGTAACTTCATAAGTTGACTTACAAGCTGACTGTTTCCCACTGTCATCAAATGCCTGAGAATATTTTAAAACCTCCTAGGAGCTTGTGTAAGAAGCTTAGGCATGAAACAGCACTAACCACTAGAAATAGGAACTATTAAACAAATTGGTTTATTGAATATTTTATACATAAGGAAAGTCTAATATTTACTTTGGGATTTTCAAAGGAATGTTTGCTGGCACTTCTTAAGGACTGAAGAGATACTGTTGCTAAATGAAGCCTTTTAATGGCTTCCTTTAACTTAGGCCAAATTCCTTAAACCTATTCCCTCAAACAAATACACTCACAATCTTGCCCAGCTCTCTTTGGGAAGCATTTTCTTCTGATACCAAAGTTGCTTGCATTATACTTCTGGGTGCTTGAACAATTCCCATTTCTTTTATGATGTTAAATTTGCCTAGCCATGGAGAAGAGGGACAGGACAGACTGGTTGTTGATAAACTCTATACAAGGCTAAATTATGGAAACCACTTCACTGTATGCATGAAGTTATCACCTGCATTGGTGCTACACCCTAACTTTAACCCTAGCCCTATGCTTGTTCCTATGCTTTTTACCTATATCTATATCATCTTTGAGTATAGAGAACGAAAATGAGAACACAATTGTGAAAAAGAAATGATAAGCAATGGCAAATATAGATGTGTCCTTATGTTTTATATGAAGAAGGCCTCTGCCATTCCATCTGAATGTCACTCATTGTACACAATACTGGCCTACACGGACCAATGGGCAAACTCAGTCTAAGGCAGCTTTCTATGTACTAAACCTTCTTCAAGGTTTAATCTTATCCTTCTAAAATATTTAATATTAATAAAGAATGTGCTCATTTAAAATCCTGGAGTTAAGACTACCTCATGTCGGTCTGAGACCCCTCAAGCTCCAAAACTAAGCCTCAGCTGAAGTGCCTAGGATCAGTTATGATGTCCCATATCAGAAATTGTTCTTGCATGTCCTCACACTTGTCCTTGGTCTTTCAGGTCCAAATTCAAATAAGGATAGAATGCTGTGTGCTCATCATATACAGGTACACGGGGAGACCTTATTAATTGAACCCTCTTGTTGGCTTCCAGACTCAAAGGTTTGGGAGCACCCAGGACAGAGCAGAGCACTGGGAAGTGATCACTCCCCTGTCCTTCCACTTCAGTCATATAGCTGCCATACTTCGGACGGGGAGAAAACACCTTGCCTGAATGGAGTGCCCAGCACTGGCTAGTGGGTATATGTCAGCAGATTAAGGAGGCCAACCTGACAGATGTACCTGTCCTAAAATTCAGTTTTAAATTGTTAGTGAAATGTTACCGTAATTTATATCATATTTTGTAACCTTTATTGAAGGTTGTACAAAATAAAGAGAGCTTTGGATATTGGGCAGTATAATTAATACTGCTACGATACTGTTGCAGTGTCTGAGGCAGATGACATTTGCTGAGAATGAAGAAAGCTGTTTAAGGTCTATCTAATTCCCAGCAGGCAGCCAATGACATCTTTCAGTTGGGACGTCTTGGTGTCATGAGGATTTAGAGCTCCCGGAAAATATATATCAGTTACATAGACTGAAAGCAAAGGATGTTAGCAGGAAAAAAGTGAGACATATTCCTTTATTTCTGTGGTTATTTCAACCTCCTAACACGTTGGCATTGCATAGCTAAGACATGTTGCATTTTCAGTGGAAGTCCTTTACAAAGCCCCTACTTGAACTTTGGAATGTACAACCACAAGCTGAAACAAGGAGCTGAACTCTAATGGCATGAATAGGAATCAAAGAAAATTATGGATCACTGAGTATCAATGGCCACCAAGCCATCTACTTTCTTTGGAACCAGAAGTAGAATAAGTGATGTTGGAGAAATGTCTAACAGATTCAAATGGATTTCCATGAATCTGTCCCATGGATTCTGCAGAAGACCAGTTTTTCCCAAATCACGTAGCACCTGAGGACTTGTGAATGATTTACCTCCTAAAATTATGTATAAATTTAATCATAGAAGAATGTAGGGGGAAAATACCATTCAATATATCCATTTCCTCCCATAGGCTACATTCTGAAAAATGTGCATTTTGGGTAGATGTGTGTCTTTTGAGGAGATTTGTATATTTCCAGAAATGCACACATTCATGGAATTGGAAAAAAAACCCTATTTCCATTCATGGGCAGACAATGCAGGGAAAAATGCCTCACAATCCATGAAACACAGATGGAATGCATTTAATAAAATCTGTACATCTCTCGGCAACATGCTTCAATCTGTCACTGGGGAACGACAGCAGGAGGAAGCTACTGCCCTCATGTTTCCTAAAGGCATCTTGTTGGCCACTTTGGAAAACAGGAAGCTAGAATGGAGGTGGAGAATCTACAATGAAGTGCCTTCCATTTATCAGGGAGTTCTGCTGTTGTGCTTCTGCAAAACACATTTACCACAAAAACACTGTATCCACTGTGTTGAAAATATGATTTTGTGTCACACAGAGATGAAACTGCAAGAGGAGGAGGAAGAGCTGAGAAGGTGATGTGTTCTGGGAAATGACCCATGAAAAAGGCATTTCCCCAATCCATAAGTTATGGAGGATGGGAAAACAAGAATAGATTTAAAGGGGGATTAACAGCTCTTGCTGTGCTATCATGAAAATGTGAAAGAGGAGAAAGGGATAGGGAAAGAAGAGGGGGAGGTGCTGTTTGCTTCCATCCTCCTATCTCCCATGTACAAACCCATTCCTCTCAGTTCCTCAAATCAAGTGAAACCTCTCTCCCAAGCTGATTTTCCCAAAAGTAATGCCATTGGAGATGATATGACTTACTTCTGAGTAAACTTGAATGTAAGTTAGCTTGCAATACAAATATAGTAAATAAGCTCCACTGAGGACAATTATTTCTTTATTCAATGTATATGCCACCCCACTAGCCATAGGCTCTCTGGGCATCTCAGATGAGAATATGATTTACATATGAGTAGGCAAGTATAGAAGCACCATGTGATTTATTTTGGAGTATGCAACACTGAAGAGACCGTCTTCTTCATCCCTAGCTTTTGATAGTCTATAGGCACAAGGGAAACCCTTTGTTTGGAAAACCATGTGCCATGTTTCATATTGCCCTTGTGGCAAAGAAAATCCAAAATTGCACTAGAATTTCTTTAGTTTTTGTAGATGGTGAAGACATCTAACTGAGTTTCTACAGAAATGGCATTAACTGAATACCTCTGAGTTTGATACAAAATACTTTTCTTTTTAATTTTTGTAATTATACACTGGCGTCTATTTCTGTTTTGCAATGTTTGGCTTCTTTCCTAGAGATTGAGCCCTAGGTGAGAAATGCAGCTGCTGGAACACCTGTACAGTTATGTCACCTATGACAGATTTCATTCATCTATGTAGGAGCCAAAATGAGCAAAGGTTCATTTGAAAGTACTTTAGCACAAAGCAGGGCAATCTTAACTAGATTTCTGACAAAATGAATGACAGAATTATTCTGATGAAATCAACATGAAGGAAAACATCTAAATGATGGGCGATATTTATCAGTTTTAAGGCAGCCTTGTACATAATTCATGATAAAAAAAATCACACATTTTCAAGACTCTACCAGAAGAAACTTCTATACTGTGTGCATTAGAGGTTGTAAATATTGTTTTCAGTTATGTTAAGCCATTAGGGAAGCAGAGTAATAGTGTATTCCTGCCTATGTCTACTCATAAGTAAACTGCATTAGGCCCAGTGGGACTTCCTTCCTGGTAGGTGTGGAAGCAATTGCAGTTAAATCAATATTTGCATGCTCTTAGCCATCTCTTACAACAGAAAAATGGATACAAAGCCATGGAAGGTCTTGGCTGTTTAAATTGGTATGTAAGGACTTTTTATGTTCTTTCCCAATTAGCCCAGATGATGCTGAGCTAATCAATTAATGGCTTGATTGTATATAAGGTGGTGGCTTTCTGTCTTCCTGCTGGTCCTGATCTACTACACATGGCTATGTTTAGGAAGTACCTGAAGGCAGAGTGCCCTCAGGGTTCTACTGACACAATTTTTCTCCTTTGTTTCGGCGTGCTTTGTTTCTGTCTTGATTCTTTTGCTCTTGTGGGAGCTTACAATAAAATTAAGGAGTAAGTCATTAAAAATATGCAAGATGTTCCTTTTCAGGATATCAGTTGCCCAGCCGTGCATTTCTCCAAGGCACTCCGTCTTATTTTTCCTCTCACCAATTTTCTGTCCCTCTCCTCAACAGGGTTCCCCTGAATTTGCATAACCCTCATTGGGCTTGTTTGAAAAGCTGCCCCCGTCCCACCTGTAATTGTTGTACTTCTATGAACTTCTCTAACTCTGTTGTCCTCTCTCCCCTCATCTCTCATGCACACTGTCTCCTTGGCTGCTTTCTGATAAAGCCCCATCTCTGGAAGTAATAGGTCTAGCTTGATCTGAAGAGTTTCCACTGAAGAGTTAAGTACATTCCATGCTAAAAGGGGTGGGGGGAGATACCAGAAGGTCACACTATGTTCTACCTTTGTCAGCTTATCTTGTTCCTCCAAATGAAACACAACACCTTCTTAAGCTCTTTTTGTCAGGTTTATGTCAAACAGTTTGGAAACAAGAGTGATATATGACTTCGTAGTACTTAAATATGATTCATTCTTACCTATATCAATACTGGAGTGAGGATTTGCTTGTAATTGCATATTGAATTGCAGAGTGGTTGATTGATTTCCAGGTGTGATTGATTCCCAGTTCATAATTGGAGAATTACATGAATAACCATTGCATGATTGGCTAATTGATTATCTTTATAAATGGAAGTGTTAATTGACAGTGACACCTAAACTTGGGATGATCTCTATCTGTATCCCACTTTTTTAAAATGGAAGTCATATAAATCATTGAGTTTTCTGGTGTAATAAAAATGAAATGGATGAATATATTTTCTTTATCATGAGCCATGCAAAATGGAGACAAACAATAGACTTGAATGCATTTACAAACACACAATCTTTGAGCAGTGTTGATAAAATCACTTTTGCTACTCACAAGACATTCAAGCAAGTCAAGATCCCACACAAAATGTCACTGTCCACTCTAAGGAAGATAAATATCCCCATTTCACAGAGAGGAAGCATCTTCCCATTTCCATCCTAAATCCCTACAAGGCCACTTTGATCATTTAATGATACTGCTATTGGATTTTTGTTTTTCTTTCAAGAAAGGAACAGTTTGTTATATTTCAAATATTCTATTATTTGTGACAACTGGTTCAAAACCATCAAAAAGGTCAAAGCATGTTATTTATAGTGTCTATGACCTCTTTATCGTCGGAGTGTAAACTGAGTTTGCAAACCTGACATCATTTAAAGAGCTAAGTGATGATCCACCAGTGAAAAATAATAGTTTATTCTTCTCAAAGAAACAGAATGACCTTTAAAATCAGAAGCAATCTGTCTTTATAACCTCTACATGCCAATGGGGGAGATCTCAGCTTCTGATGCAGACTGTTAAACTTTCTCATTAAACTTAGTTCCAAGTTCTGAAGTACATTCTTGTTATGTTTCCAACTAAGGGTCAGAGTAGAAATGAAGGACATGTGTCTTCATATTTAGTGGGCAGTTTTAAAATAATCAAATACCAAAATAGGAAAGGGTTAAATTACTTGATAATGGTCAAACACAGGGAGAGAATGACATAGAAACAGTGTGTGTGTGAGGGCAGTGATGCTATTTGCATTAAAATGTGCATATTCAATGCAAAGTCAATTTAATGTACTACCTATTCTGGCCCTAAAATATACTTTACTCATTGAACTGCAGAGATAGAACAAAATGACTCACCCCACTTTTTAGAGCTTTTATATTTCATTTGGTTTTGTCACAGAGATATTAGATTCTCTTGAGTAATCAACAGGTGCAACTGAAGGTCATTGAATATAATACTTTGCATAACCCCCTTGCTTTGATGCCCAGTTACAATTTAAACTGAAATGAGGTAATATAAAATAACCCATTCTATTGATATATGTGGTCCTGTGAATGAAGGGGGTCATATTTCTTGGACTCCTTTGGATTCTGGCAGACAATGCCAACATCCTTGGATGAGCAAAACCCAAGTCAACGTCCTTTGATGGGCAAAGAGGTGGATCAGGCCCAACTTTCATAAATGAGGATGGGAAACATTGATTTATTACATGTCATCCATTATATGATGGAGCTTTTTATATGCTTTTACATTTTTAATGTAAGGGAATGATGGCCAATCATCCACACCACTGCCTGTTTGGAAAATCATTGCAGATGAGTAAGAACAGGCCCCTTTTCTGGTACTGGATAGTCCAGCATCAACCCACAGCTCACTGGTTACTTCTTTTCACTAATCTGAATTCCTATTAGGAAAGTGAGAGAATTTCACCTCACTTTGTTTTTGAGCAAAATTGTCCCTATTTGCCCTTTTGAGCATGAATCATGGTTGGGAACAGAAATGCTCACATGTTTTCACATTTGCATTCAGTTGTAAAAGTCTGCAGTTTATAAATTTACAAGTTAAAACTGTATTTAAAATGAAAAAAATCATATTTTAAGTAAGGAGAATTCATATTTGGATATCTTCTTCCAAAGCATTATGTTCTGAAATGCACACTTTCCATGTGCAATTAAGAGAAGAAAGAAGGAAAGAGAACATATCATAATTTTTAAAAAAGTGGGAGCAAGGCAGATCGAGCTTTGAGATGAAACTCTGAGTATCTCAACTAATTTGTGCCTCATTGATTCTCAGAACCCTACTTAGCATGTTTGCAGAGGCATGGAAGAGGGCACAGAGGAACGACAGAAAAAGCAGATTGCTGAAACTTCAGGATTTATAAACACTTTCAGGAACTGGAGGTTTACATGTGTTAAACAACAACACATATGTCAGTGATAATTTGCAATAGATTCAAATCCCATGGTGGACTGACTTTTCCTGAGTCACATGCACTTTGCAGACTTACACCTCCCCCCTTTTTTTCTTTTACTTTTCCATCATTTGAAGCAGTTTTAGTCAAAAAATTGCAGACTTTTAAAAGCACTAACTGAGCCTGTACAGTCCTATGATGACATATTCCTATTGTTTTCTTAGTTTAAAATAGTTTTATTACTGCAGAAAAGACAACGCACTGTGACATAATGAAATGAAAGGATGCAATACAGGCCAAGATGGTGTCATAAATCTTTATGACCATTTCCAATGTTTTACCAGATTGGAAAGAAATGTTTATGATAAGGTGTGAATGAAAGGATTAAAAAAGGGAATCATCCAGAGTATACTGTTGTATATCGTAAATAGAAGTTTCTGTTCTTCAAATTTCAGGTGTCTGCCAGTTAAAATGCTAGATGTACCTCCCAAACTTTACCGTCAAAGAATGGTAAAGGCACTTTCTGTACTGGTCTAGTTGGCAAGAAGAAAGGCACACAGTGCGTGCTCAAAGCCACTATTTCCTAAGAATTTGGTTATTCTGAAAACAGGTTCAAGGGCTGTGGCCTTCCTCATTAGCCCCCATGAGTCCCAGTCACTGTGAATAGGCAGAGTATTATTAATAATAAAAAGGCAGTACAGCGCTTAGAAACATAGAAACAGAGCCAGTCAGAAGGGGTCTCCTTGGCCATCTAGTCTGATCCCCAGCTCTAGCCAGCTCCGCTCATGACATGTGACATGACCTTTAATAGAACAGACATGGAAGGATCAAACAAATACAGGTCATATGCTCATAGCTTTTTAATTGATGTGCCCTCAAAGTAAGGGGACACTAAGCACCGGAATTTTGTGTAAGTACAGTTCAAAGTGGATTAAAAAGAAACCTAATCACATTATGCCATTACAACAATTGTAATTAATTGAGAGGGTGATAGCCAGCCATCTACTGACATTCTTAAATGAAACTGATTGTTCCAATTGGTCTTCATGTATGGTTTTGGAATGGAAAGTATAAGGGTTGCGATTCTATTAATTCTCTTGGAACTCTCAGTGGCATTTGCTGTCATCAGCTATGGATTTCTTCTGGATTTGGTGTTAAAGCTACTGGGCTGTAGTGGCCAAATTGTAGCCTGCTCCTTCTTTTATTACCAAATCCCGAAGCTGATGTTGGAGATTTTTATTCTGCCCTTTGGCCTTTATACTGAGGGATTCTAAAACTAAGCTCCAAGCTTTTCAACAACATCATGAAAGCACTAGGAGAAGATGCAGCTTGAGAACTCATCAATACATGGATGATAAGTAGGCCCATTATCTGAACAAAGATCCTTGCTGCAATTACTGTATCCATGTTCTGGTCAGTTCTCTTTCGGATTACTGTGGTAGCTCATTCATGGAACCACCTTTGAAAATGGTCAGTTGGTTCAACACAGAGCAAATGAAATTGTCAACAGGGACAGATCTATATAATCATACTAAAACAGTACTTTGTGATCCATACAAGCTTCCAGTCTGTTTCTGGGCCCAGTTCAAAATGCTGGTGTTGGCCTTATTTTTCTTCAGTCTTCTGACTAAAGGTCAGGTAGAAAAATATTTCTCAAGCATTTTGTGGGTGAGTGTAAAAATGCTTCACAAAAATAAATTTTGCTGAAATTGTGAGCACTTATTTACCTACTTGTTTATTTGATTATTTGTATAATCACATTTCTAACCAGAAATAGTGTCAACAGCTCACAATAAAAATACAATATTTAAAATTGAACCAAAAATAAATCAACCTTAAGACAGACACACATTCAATTAAAATATAACAAAGAAAGAATAAAAACAGCACTTAATACAACAAATCTGCATACATACCAAATGCTTGTTTGAATGCAAAATTATTTTGCCTGGGTCTCACTGTTGTCAATAGGCCTACTGAGAGCCATTCTGGCTAAGGGGGCAGGATAGAACTCCAATAAATATGAATAAATAATCTTAACTTAACTAAAGGTACAGGTCTATGGTTTATACCATCTGTACTTGGAAGCCTCTGTACTCAGAAACTTCTGAGATTCCCAGTCCTCATTGTGCTTAAGCTAGCAGGGAAGGTGGGAGCAGCAAAGTCAATCCTTACTTCCCCTTTCTCCACTCTTCATTTGGGGTTGTTTGTTTCACAAACAAGTTTTTCTCTGAGTCAGCATTCCAGGTATGTAGAGACAGCAGAGGTGAAGCTATCTCTGATCTTGGAGGGAATAATCCAAGTCCTGTGTTGCTCGGGATGCTTCCCCAGAAGAGACCATAAGCTTGCTTATCCCTTCCCCATTTATTTAAATAACCCATTGTGTCACTCATAATCATAATCAAGATCTTTTCTGTGGCTGAAAGTAACATGTTTTCATGGAAAAATGCATTAGGAAAACACAGAGTCAAATGCAGTCAACCTTCTGTTAATATCCCATATTAATGTATTGCTGCGGGGAAAAACAGAAACCCACAAACACATTACATTATTGGAGCCAGAAATTTTGAAAACCATGTGATTATCTTAACAATTTATTTAAGATACTTGTATCTTGGGGTATATTCTCACAATCCAAATGATGGAATGGCAAGATCTTCTTAGCATCCCCTCCCCTGTTTTCAACAAGCAGCTGCCGAGATAGATGCACGCTGATGAAAATTGCTTTCAGAATCTAGAGCAGGTGTTGAAATCCTTGCATAATATACTCCTGGTGACCCACTAGAATCAGGTTAATTCAGATGGAGTGTTTCAGCTGGAGGTCTCTATTTTTCTGTTTCATGTTAATAAGAATACCCAATATGATGCCAGAATGATAAAGAAAAGCCAGGAAAGAAAATCTGAAATTAATTCTACTGCTAGGGGAATCAAATAGGCAATGAGCTGCAATATACAGCCTGGAGATAAGACAGGTAGACACTGCAATAGGAAGTATAAATAGGATCTATCTTGACAGACATGCTAGTTTTAGAGGTATGAATGGTTGATGCAATAACAGGGGCCTCAGTCTGCTTCATCACAGGGATGGATGGAAAGCCCCACTTCCTTTGCTCCAAACTTCTGCCAGCAGGTGGATAATGTCTGTATTTTCTGACTGCCCCCACGAGATGGTGTTTTAACCTCTGGTGTATCATTGTTGTTCCAGACAACTTTCTGTACTGATAATGTGTGTTAGCACTTGGGGGTGGAAGAAGTAACAAGGTCTCAGGCAAAGCTATTCCAAAATAAATCTGGCTTACAATCAAAGATTTTGGGTGCAACCCAATGAGGCTGCTTGGAAGCCTCAAAACACAGGAGAATACGGGCATCCTATGCATGGCTGAAAGAGCATGCAGGCAAATATTGCCTTTGCCTTCTTCCTGTCATTCAAAAGGCGGACAATTTTGTGTAAGTGTTCAGGCTTGGAGCAAGTGGCAAACAGTATATTTTTTGCAGGAATCAAGGCAGAGATGGTGAAACACGGGCAACGACATTCAAGGGAAGGCGGAGTCCAAACACAGTCCAAAGTCCAGCAGTAAATTCAGAGGCACAGTCATAGACAAGGAACAAGCCATAGTCAGGAACCAGGAGTACATATTTGGGCAAGACAAGGAGGCAGTTGTGAACAAGCTCAAAGCCAAGAACCAGTAGGACCACAGAGCAAGGAGCAGGTTCCTTGAGGCAGGATAACTGGATGGGATTTAGGAGCAGTAAAGGTGTGGCAAACAAAACAAGGTAGCAAGGCAGCAAAGAGAGCCAAGGCAAGGCATGGCATCAATGCATGTTTACAGCAAAGGACAGTAGGAACCAGAGCCAACAAGGGTCAGGTGAGATAAAAGAGCTGGAACATGCTGCAGCTAGCAGAAATACTTGCATTGCTGAAGTGGCATAGCAAGGTGCAGGTCATAGCAAGTTAAGGGAGGGACCAGAAGCAGTAAAGGTCAGGAAGGATTCAGGAAGTGAACCACAGCTAGGAGAAAGATCAGTGCAGTTGAGGTAAGGCAGCAAGGTACACCAGGACATGTCAAGGTGCAACAATAGAGCAAAGCAGAACAGGAACCAGATCCTACAAGGATCAGATGAGATATAGAAGCTGGAACATGCTGTAACTAGCAGGAAGACCTGAGCTGCAGTGGTGATATAGCAAGGACCCAGCAAGATTCAAGAATACCTACATTGCTAAGTCATGCTCTAGAGAGAAGGGTTTGCTGTCACATGGCTCTTTCCCCAAGGATCCTAACTGGGTGAACTCCGCCAGGATTTGGGCCCAATGCTACAAAAACTATAGCGGTTATTCTAGTTCTGGGCACCTGATGGAGATCAGAACAGCCAAGGTCCTGTCAATAGAAGACACTTTGAAAGGTGGTGGAGCTTGTCTCCTCCCCTTCCCATTCCCAAGAGCCCATCTCTGAGGTTGCACTTGAAAACTCAATGCCAGAGGAGGCATGCTTCTCCCCATGCTGTCTGTTAGGGCACGAGCAGTAGGCTCCGAGTTCATAGCATTAGCTACACTTTTGGAGCAAGTTTCCAAGCTCAGAGAATGGAGTTCAAAAATATTTCAGCAATATAGAATATTAGTGGTCACAGGATTGCACTGTTAGTAGAACAAGCCATGCAGTGATTTTGGAAAATTATGCATGGGGCATGAGTAATTCTAGTAAGTAAATACACTCTAGACTGCCTCTCTGACACAATACCATGCTTCCAGCTTTCTCAGCTTATCTTGGGATTCACTCCAAACTTCAGCCTGGCTTCCCAACCCACTACAGTAGTGCTCTAACTGCAGTTCAGTCCCTATGAAATGCTCCCTTCTCCCCATCCCATTTTGAAATCTTCTCTCATTATCTTCAGCTGCTTTGAGTGCCCTTTATTTTAATTTTTAATTATTATTATTGGTAGAAAGGCAGAAACATAAGAGTTCCATACATACATACATAAATCTATAATATTACACATTGCTTTATATGCAATATTTTCATTTCCCAACTTTTATCAAATTCTATTCAGCCAATCAGAAAGAGAGTATAGGCCTGCTCAAGTCTCATTTTTTTCACAGTTGCCAGAATCTTCATCTGAACTTGTGAGTTTCCTGTGAGCACTTTCCTCCTTCTAACTCTTAGATTAATGGGCAGACGCTGGACTTTCAGAATGGCACTAAAACAAAACAAAAACAATTTCATCAAATGACATATAGCATAGAGGCTACCTACTTAAAATAAAAAAAAACATTAATAAAGAAGGATAGGCAAGAGAAGTTTGAATAAAGGTGTTTTCCCTTCACCCTCCATATAGTTGTTTTGAACAAATTGTATAGGATGCCCACATGATATTGATGTCTTCAAGTAAGAAGCCTGAGAAGTTTTAGAAGGATAGGAACAAGGGCCCAGTTATACTCATGAATGAAAACCAGTTGAATGCTTTCTTTCATAATGAATCCTGGCTCTATAGGAAGAATGCTCCCATCCTGGACCTTCCTCAAAAAGCAATGGTTAGTGCATCCCTGATACAAAACAGTATTTAGGAGTACTCAGCTTTGAATTGGGAACCCATCTCTAGTATTTCTGAATGTGTTTTGTTTTTGTTTTCTCCACATCAAAACATGGATTTCTGAACATGCTTTTTCTCAAAGTAATGTATTTGAAATGAATTAATGTATGTTTTTGAGCCAAAAGCTGTCTTAAATTTGTATTCTTTATATTGTGAGATAGGAGCATTGTTGTTGCTGCTATTTAATTTTCTTTGCTTCAAATATTTGTGTTCAAAGAGCTCACTCTCAAAGAATGCAGTCTCACACCTCACTTTTTCAAATATCAAAGTAATGGTCTGTGATATTTGAACTGCCTTTCTATTCTTTCACTCATCTAAAGCATTTCTGCATTTCAGTTAAAACTGTCATAAATACATAAGCTTAGAACATTGTATTGAAACTAATGTGAAACTAATGTGGATAGATTAGTTAAGCTTCCTGTTCATTTCTGAAATTAATGCCAAGCCCTTCACAATTCGAAACAATCAGTCCACGGCATGGTCATATGGAGTACCAAAATAAAAACGGTCCTGTTCAAAATGCAAATTCATGGCTCAGATTCCAAATGTTAATATTTGTGATACTGAATTTTGTTCTCATTCTTGCTCAAAGTACTCTGAGCAGAGCAGCAGAGGCACAGACTGGGAGAGAGGGCTGAGTGGCCAGGGGACTGGCGAAGGCAAGGTAGGAGCTGGGCAGGGGAGCAGAGGGCCAAGAGCAGCAGAGAGGGAGGGGGCAGGCCAGAGAGGCTAGAGGGGCCAGGAGGAAGCAGACAGGCGGGACCCCCGGCTGGAGGGACTGATAAGGCCACACTCAGCTGTCTGCGTCCCTTGGCTGCGGCCCGGGCTGTCCGGAGACTCCCTTCCCTGAGACACAGAGGTTTGATTGTTTGTTTGTTTGTTTTGTTTGTGCTTGCTGTGCTTTGTTTTTCTTCCAATTTAAATTTAAGTTTATTTTATCCTTGTGTGTGTGCGCGAGTGGGTTTTTGTCTGGGAGAACTGGGCGAGTGAGAGGAACTGCAGGACAAACAAGGCAGGGGACCAAGGCAGGGTCTCGGAAGGGATACCGATGGCAGACCAGGATATGGCCTTGGCGGGAGCCACGGGTGTTGCTGTCTGCTGTGAGAGCTGCAACATGTTCGCCCTTCTCCCCCAGGAGAGGCAGGGATACACTTGCCCTTGGTGCAAGATGGTGACCCTGCTAGAAGAGGAGGTAAGGTGCCTGAGGGCCGAGAGAGCTCTCCAGGCCCCCCTGGAGCAGCCCCCCTCCAGAGTTGAGGGAGAGACCATGGGAGGTGCAGCTGCAGAGACATGGAGGTATGTCACCCACAGGAGCGGGAGGCCAGCATGGCATCCTCCTTCTCCTGGCACCAGTCTGGAGCTGGGAAACAGGTTCTCTCCACTTGAGGAGGCTGGGGCTGATGAGGCAAGGGGGACCAGCAGGACCCCCAGCCTGCGACATCAGGCAGCAAGGGGGCCGCTGCAGGAGAGGCGAGGGCCAGGGCACGGCCACCCACCAGCACCGGGAAGGTACAGCAGTGGGTGATTGTTGTTGGGGACTCCCTGCTGAGGGGCACTGAGGCGGCAGTGTGCCACCCCAACCTGGAGACAAGGGAGGCTTGCTGCCTGCTGGGGGTCACCGGGGGTCACCAGCCACTCCATGTGGGCATAAACGATGTGGCCAGGCAGGGTGTGATTGGGACAACCAGGGACTTTGAGGCCTTGGGGAAGAAACTCAGGAAGCTGAAGGCCCAAGTGGCCTTCTCGTCAAACTTACCTGTCTGGGGATTTGTGTCAGGAAGGGACAGGAGGGCCTCCGAGGTGAACGACTGGCTTAGGGTGTGGTGCCAGAAGGAATGCTTTGGGTTCCTCAACCACAGCACTCGTTTTCTTGCCAATCGACTTCTGGCAAGGGACGGGTTACACCTCACGAGGATGGGGAAAAGTTCCTTTGGAGATGCTCTAGCGAGCTTCATCCAGAAGACTTTAAACTGAGCTGGGGGGGGGGTCAGACCCCCAGAAACGTGTCTGCACTGGACAAGTGTGGGGGGAGGATCAGGGCTCTGGGAGCAGGGTTTTAGAGATACTGCAGGGACTGACAGGACTCCTACAGAGAGGGGCCAGGTATCAGGAAGGATGGTAGGAAGGAGGAGGCTGGGAACTCCAAGGAAAGGAAGCGGTGGGAAGGAGTTGAGGTGCATGTACACCAATGCTAGGAGCATGGGTAATAAGCAGGAAAAGCTTGAAGCTCTCCTGGGAATAGGAGGGTATGATCTGGTGGGAATCACAGAAACGTGGTGGGATGAAAGGCAAGTCTGAAATGTGAACATGGAAGGGTATCACCTTTTTAGAAAGGACAGGAAGGGAAAGAGAGGTGGGGGCGTGACTTTATATGTCAGGGAAGGGATAGGATGCAGTGAGATAGAATGCAGCACAGATGGGGATTCGGTAGAGGCAGTCTGGGTGAAACTTAGGGTTTTGACAGGGAAAGAGACCTGACAGTGGGGGTATGTTATCACCCTCCAGGTCAACTTGAGACCCTGGATGATGTCCTGACAGACCAGATTCTAAGGATATCTCAGGGGAGAGACACAGAAATTGTGGGAGATTTCAATCTCCTGGATATTAGTTGGGAGACTCACTCGGCAGTGACAGCCAGGTCACGTTGCTTCCTAGAAGCTATAGAGGGAGGGTTTTTCACACAGAGGGTCCAAGAGGCGATGAGGGGGGGAAACATCCTAGACTTGGTCTTGACCAATAGGGAGGAGCTGATAGATGAAGTACAGATTAGGGGAGCTCTGGATGCGAGTGATCACTCCATCCTTTGCTTTGAGATATGGGGACTGGGGATGTGCAGCAGGTCGAGCACTAGAAGCTGGGACTTCAAGAGGGCCAACATTGGCCAACTGAAGGCCGGACTGGGGAAAGTCTCCTGGGATAGGTTACTGGAAGGTAAGCCAGTTGAGGAGGGGTGGATAGCACTCAAAAGGGAGGTTTTGGAGGCACAAGCCTTGACGATACCTCTAGTCAGTAAGGTGGGGAGGCGGAGGAGAGTGCCGCCATGGATGTGAAAGGAGGTGGTTAGAGGGATTAGATGAAAGAGGAACCTCTGCAGGAAATGGGTACTGGGGCAAATAGACAAAAGGGTATACCGGGAGGAGGAGATTCATTGCAGAAGGATTCTTTGCAAGTCTAAGGCTGATTATGAGCTGAGACTCGCCAAGAATATCAAAAGCAACAAAAAGGGCTTCTTTCAGCATGTAAATAGGAAGAGGAAGGGGAGACAAGTGGTGGGACCACTAAATAAGGAGGAAGGAGATCCAGTGACTGATATGAGGGAACAGGCACAGATGCTAAATGAGTATTTTGCCTCTGTGTTCTCCCCAAAGCAGGATGGGGCATATCCGCATAGGAGATTAGATGAGGCTGGGGACTTAGGGGCACAGATTAGAGGATTAGAGTCACCCCCCCATTGAAGTCGAGGGGCTCCTCAGGGCAATGGACATTACAAAGGCGCCAGACCCTGACAGGTTACACCCGAGAGTACTTAGAGAGTTGCCCCATGATATCCTGGTGGAGAAAATGAGGAGTTTTGGGATACACTAAAGCACTGTCCGATGGATTAGGGCATGGTTGACTGACTGAAAGCAGAAGGTAACCATTAGTGGGGAATCATCGGGATGGTGGCCAGTGACAAGCAGAGTCCCCCAGGGCTCTGTCCTGGGGCCGATCCTGTTTAATCTTTTCATTAATGACATGGAAGAAGGGGTGAACAGTCTGCTGATCAAATTTGCAGATGACACTAAAACTGGAGCAGTGGCTACAACTGAGGAGCAGGTACTCCTCAGGTACTCCTTTTGGATCTGGACAGACTATGGAAGTGGGCAGGAGACAACAGGATGGTGTTCAATGTGGATAAGTGCAAGGTCTTGCACTTGGGGTATAGGAATAACTGTCATAAGTACAGGTTAGGTGACAAGTGTCTGGAGAGCAGCACTTGTGAAAGGGACCTCGGGGTACTGGTTGACTGCAGACTAAACATGAGTCAGCAGTGTGATGTGGTGGTCAAGAGGGCGAACCCTTGGTTGCATGGCCAGAAGTGTGACTTCTAGATCAAGAGACGTATTACTACCAATCTACACGACTCTGGTGTGCCCGCAATTGGAGTATTTTATTCAGTTTTGGGTCCCTCATTACAGAAAGGATATAGCCAGGTTGGAGTCAGTGCAGCAAAGGGCCACAAGGTTGGTGGCTGGCTTGCAGGGGATGCCGTATGAGGTGAGACTGAGGGAACTGGGTCTCTTCAGCCTGGAGAAGAGGAGACTCAGAGGGGATATGTTGGCGACATACAGGTATGTGAGGGGATGTCACATGGAGATGGGTAGAGACCTGTTCTCCCCTGCAGAGAAAGGCAGGACACGCTCCAATGGAGCAAAGCTCAGGGAGCCAAGGTTTCATTTAGATGCCAGGAAGTACTTCCTGACAGTTAGGACCCCGAGGGTGTGGAATGGGTTTCCACAAAAGGTCATTGAGGCCCCATCGGTGCGGGTGTTCAAGGATAGGCTGGACGTCCACATGGTGGGCATGTTGTAAGTGGAGCTGGCTGGTGCCAGAGGTCAGACTAGATGGCCCAGGAGACCCCTTCTGACTCCCTCTGTTTCTATGTTTCTATGTTTCTAACTCTAAAAAATAAGGTACAATAGATAAGTAGGACTGAAATAGATAGTGGAGAACTCAGGGACAAAAATTGAATAGTGGTGGGTAAATGGTAATAATGTAGCAGATGCAATTTAGTAAAAGAAGTGACCAAGGAAATACCAAGAAGGGTTAGTTTATTATGTATGTATGTATTTATAGGCTGCCTATAACTGCTGAGGCTTTGCTATGCAACTTACAATACATAATTGTATAGGAGAAGACAATACTGATAAACAGGGAATGAAAAACATCAATAGCGGTTCCACCTATAAACTAGAATGGCATAGTAGATGTTATCAAGATCAGAACAAATGGCACTGATGCTAGATGGTCTTATGAGAAGGAAATTGTTTTATAAAGGGAAACAGCAATGGACAAGAAAGATACGTTCAGCAGAAATATTTTTAACTAGCCATGGAAGATGCAGCAAGAAAAAAGACTGGTAGTGTCACAAGCAATAAATGTGCATCGTTAACATAACATGTGGCGGGATTCAGCTTTGGAGACACTGGAGAGATATCTGCTAGGAAACACCATTTTTAACAATATCATACATTCTTAAGTGTATGTAAAGTACTGAACTCAAAGCTTGTATAATTGGTCAGTGTTGTTTTGCATGTATCCAGTCATGGGTCCAATCAGTCCAATATCCCCAACAGTTTGCAATTAAAAAGAAAAACAAGGTCATTTGTGCAATTTTCCCTAACATGCACCTTTTGCAGCTTCCAGAAATATGTATTTTTGTATGCAACATTTTATGTAATTTTTCAGTCAAAAATTTCATGACAAAACTTACAGGTATGCATTAAAAAAGTATAATCAGGTTCCAATCCATGTATTAGTTTGGGAAGTGTGAATTAGGTTGGTTCAAAAGTATTATGAACATTTTGTTGCTGCTGCTACTGCATTGCACTAATTTTAATGAAGTGTTAATAGAAAAATGCAGGCATCTCTTTCCTATTATAACATTCATTTCCTCCATTGCAAATGTCCCCGTTGTTTCTTTGGGACATGGGTTAATTGCTAGAGAAAGTTGATGTCTTCTACTTCTATGCTTCAAATTGTACAAAACTCTAATACTGTTTTACTGAGTCATGGAGGCTCAGTACAGAATAATATAAGGACCCCCATACTGGAACTTTTCATGCATTAAGCTTTTAATCACCTGCTAATTGTCTGTATCTACCATATTTTTCGCTCTATAAGACGCACTTTTTTCCCCCTCAAAAGTAAGGGGAAATGTCTGTGCGTCTTATAGACTGAATGTGTGTGTGCCTGACGCCCGGGATGCTGCCAGCCGCCTGCACCACATGGCACCACCTGCTCGGTGCACGCTGCTCCGCCCGCCCCCCCCAGCGCAGGTGAGAGCTGTGCCGCTCAGGGGGAGGCGTGCGGAGGAGGAGGAGCCACGGCCTTTAACCCGCCGGCTGCACGGAGAGACGGACTGCTCACCCCCACCGCCTGGGAAGACCTGCCACTGTAGCGCCACCTGGAAGACCACTGCTGGCACGCTGCCAGCCCCATGTGGCGCCACCTGGCTGGCATGCACTCGGTGCGTCTTGTTCCGCCCACCTCCTCTGGCACAGGTGAGAGCTGTGCCACTCAGGAGGAGGCATGCGGAGGAGGAGGAGCCGCAGCCTTTAACCTGCCAGCCACACGGAGAGACGAACTGCTCACCCCCACCGCCCGGGAAAACCTGCTGCTGCCGCCGCACCACCCGGAAGACCACCGCCAGCATGCTGCCGGCCCCACATGGCACTACCTGGCCGGCACGAGCTTGGCGCATCCTGTTCTGCCCACCTCCTCCGGCGCAGGTGAGAGCTGCTAATCACAGGTCAGTGTGTGTTTTCAAATGGCAACCCGTCTTTTAATGAAGCCCATGGGGAAGTGATGGGGAATGTGCCTGTGATTATCAGGAAGCTTTCCATGGATCAGTTATCTGTTAGTTGATTGGACACATTTTTTTTAGGATCAGTGGATATTTGAACAGCATTACCTTCATGTATGAAGGTAATGCTGTTCAAATATCCACTGAT